>NC_052059.1:54291155-54456155 GCF_903992535.2 Arvicola amphibius
GACCAGCGCTCAGGGCCCTCCTAGTCACTTAACACCTACTATCTTACTTCTGTCTCCTTTTTTTTTTCTTCAAGTGGACTGCAGCTTAGTAGAGCACCCTTTTAGTCTGTCTGCAAAGAGCTGCTTGGAACGGGGCCCCGACGGCTCTGAGTGAGTGCCTCAAATCGCTAGGCTAGGAATTGCTAAATGGTCTGCTGCAGAAGGCTCTTCCACACACTCCCCAGAAAGCTTTGAAGAATGTAAAACCCTCGCAATTTTGTGTCTCCATTCTGGTTAGGATTTCTGGGAGGTTCTAATTTGGAAACCAAGAGAACAAAGCCCTTGTCTGGTTCATGGTCAGTGTCCACTCAGACACTGCCAATGCCCTGGCACCAGCATGTTTTCCAAGCATGATCTTCGGAGTGGGAAGGTACTGCTCGCATGCTATTTTAGTGGGTCTTGAACTGCAGGATCAAAGATTGCTACAGAAATACTTGCTCATTCGCAAAAAAAAAAAAAAAAATACTGAAGATAAGGTTATAATTAATGATTTAAGTGGGAACAAACTAAGCATGTTAATTATGTGTCTTAAGGGTTTCCTTGTGGCTCACAGAGGCACCTGTGAGGTAGTAATATGTACTCATCTCAAACGCCCTCCAATTTACGTAACTCCCAGACGTTTTAAAGTATAGTCTAAAGGCAATTTGGGTAGCATGCATATGCGCGCCCACTCTGTGGCCTACCTTATTTTATGAGGACTGTTGTCTAGATTTCCAGTGAAAATCGGGGCATGACGGGTCCTTCCTGTTTGGTGTACTAGTCCATAAAAGTGGGGTTCCTGGACAAGGAAAATGCGCGTTATTCTGCACGCTGTATGGAATGCACACTGGACGTCTCCACTACTTCCATGCTATCTGCTCTTGCCTGTTTCTCTACAGTCGCACATAGATTTTTTTATACTTTATTGTTTTTAATTAAGATATATGTTTTTCCCTACTCCGCTTTCTTTCTCCCCTCTTCCCTTCCACCCTCCCCCCTGCCTCACACGCTCCCAATTTGCTCAGGAGATCTTGTCTTTTTCTCCTTCCTAGGCGGATCCATGTATGTCTCTCTTAGGGTCTTCTTTGTTGTCTCGGTTCTCTGGCAGGCTGGTTATTCTTTGCTTTATGTCTAAAAGCCACTTATGAGTGAGTATATATTATATGTGTCTTTCTGAGTCTGGGTTATCTCAGTATTTTTTTTCTAGTTCCTTCCGTTTGCCTGCGTATTTAAAGATGGCATTTTTTTTTTTACCGCTGCGTAGTACTCCGTTGTATAAACGTACCACATTTTGTTTATCCATTCTTCAGTTGAGGAGCATCTAGGTTGTTTCCGGGTTCTGGCTATTATAAATAATGTCTCTGTTAACATGATTGAGCAAATGTCCTTGTGATATGACTAAGAATCCTTTGTGTATATGCCCAAAAATGGTATTGCTGGGTCTTGAGGGAGATTGATTCCTAATTTTCTGAGAAATCACCATACTTATTTCCAAAGTGGCTGTACCAGTTTGCATTCTCACCAGCGATGGAGGAGTGTTTTTTCTCTTTATTCTACGTACTCTCCAGCATAAGTTGCCATTCATGTTTTTTATCTTGGCCTGTGTAAGGGTATCTCAGAGTTGTTTTGATTTATATTTCTCTGATGACTAAGGATGTTGAGCATTTCCTTAGGTGTCTTTTAGCAATTTTAGATTCCTTTGTTGAGAGTTCTCTGTTTAGGTCTGCACCCCATTTTTTTTATTGGATTATTTGTTCTTTTAATGACCAATTTCTTGAGTTCTTTGTATATTTTGGAAATCAGCCCTCTGTCTTATGTGGGGTTGGTGAAGATCTTTTCCCATTCTGTAGGCTGCCATTTTGTCTTGTTGACCATGCCCTTTGCTTTACAAAAGCTTCTTAGTTTCAGGAGGTCCCATTTATTAATTGTTTCTCTCAGTGTCTGTGCTACTGGGGTTATGTTTAGGAAGTGGTCTCCTGTGCTAGTGTGTTCAAGGCTTCTTCCCACTTTCTCTTCACACAGACCCTGGAAATGCACCCTTGTGAACCATTGCCCTCCTCTTCACGTAGACTCTGGGGATGCCACCCCACTACATGATCCCCTGCAGTCTGTTTAGTCCCTTCTGTATTGATTGAGCATTTCTGTTGTCGTCTTCAGTTTCAGAAGCTTTGTAGAATAGCAGTGTTCCTGCTCCTGAGGTCACAGATATTCCAAAATGGTGTTGGTCTAGTTAGTCTATTTCATCACACTGCCTTGAACAGACCATGGCCTTAATGTGGGGACAGATTCATTGCTGCTGACAGATCTACTAAGCACTCAATTGAATGCACCACATAAAATTTATTGAGGTGAAGTGGCTATTGTTCAAGACATTTGAAATAGGAACAAAAGGTGGCCCTTGTGGCTTCCCCGAGGCTCCTGCAGCAGGCGACACTAAGAACAGATCATAGCCATTGCCTCCATTCCTTTGAGAGCGCCTCATGTTCGTACTTTCAGCCCTGATGGTTGTACTTTCTCAGCTATCTCTTTGGAAGCCGGGATAGGACTCCGGAAGCATACACATGACCAGTTCCAGTGACTGTCAGGGAGGCTGGGGAAGAGGCACTCAGAAGCACTGGCTGTGAGCTGCCAGGTACCCCGATGCCAGTGAGCTCTCTCCATCCGCCTGCCCCTACGTGAGCCCGTTCCTCACTGGCTTCATTTCCCACAGCACCATCTTCCTCTGTTTTCAGTCAGTGCTGTTGGACTATAACTAAGATGTGCAGGATGTGCCCTGTCTAGTGTACAGTTCCATTAACTAAAACTGAATTTTTATTAGGAAAAAAAATCCATTTTTGTCTTCCTCCCACGGGTAGTAAGAATGTCACAAAGAACTTTGGAGAGGAACAGGGTGGTGGCTGTGCAGTAATGTGAATGTCTGGAGCCATGCACTTTAAGAGAGTTTGTGTTAGATCTACCTTAGCACAATTGAAGTAAAGGCTAGAAGGGTCTCAGCACTTTGCCCCCTTAGCCACATTGAGGGAGATGCAGTATAAAGGCAGATGGTATGGAATTTTACATGGAGTTGTGTTTTGCGTTAAACCAGGAACACGCTAAGTTTTGTAGCAGCAGCCAGATGGTCTGTCCTTTGTAGGACAAACACTAAGCTGGCTAAGGCCTGGGAGAGTCCAGCTCCGTGCAGATGGGCTTCCTGGAGCCAGCAGAAGAAGAGCATCCCTGTGCCGCTGCACTGGCTTCCAGAGTTGGAATGAAACAGTAAAGATCAGGAGAGATGGCTGACCAAGCTGCGTGAGTGTCAGAGGAGTATGAGCTAATAACAGGGCAGGGCTTTTGTTGCTTTAAGAAACTGAAAATCCCTTCCTGTGTTTGCAACAGGAAAATTCTGTGGTTGAAGTGATTTCAGAAGAGTTGCCTATCAATATGCAGGGCAGACAGCGAGCGGAGAGTTTAGATGGCTTTTATAACGTTAAGCCTCGATCATAGCTCATGATCCTTATGTAACTATCTTCTTGTGTGATATGTAAACGAGAGCCAGAGACAGATTTTCTGAAGAAAAAAAAAAAAACTCTTTGGTTTTGATAATACGAAGAATTTGCCTTAACTGCAAAAATTAGGGATAAAGAAGTTAGGGAAGGATGCTTGTAAATTGTTTTGAAATCCTGGTGTGTCATCTGTGCGGTATGTCCCGAGGGGGGCTATCGGTTACCCGGTTGTTCAGTTTTCTAAATCACACACAGCTTGACTTACCACCAGCAGCATCTGAAGCATTTTCTGGAATGGTGCTACCCCACTGCCTCCCTGGACCCCTGGGAAAAGTGGTTTGGGGACAGAATTTTTTAAAAAGTCAGTACTCATTAGATTTAAGTAGATTAATAGAATCATTACTTGCATGTAGCTGACATTTCAGGAGATAATGACACTGGCCCTTTGTAAGCTCTGATGTCACTTAGGAACGGTGTACCACATTGTCTCAGAGAAGAGATTGGTCTGGACACAGAGAGCATCGGTGATGGTGGCTGTTACAGGGATTATATGGATCTGAAGTGTCGGCTTACTTATGGCAACACCTATCAGACATTTTGGGCTCGGGAGGGGGTCATTAAACTGCTACAGGATACGGGGCTCTAAGCCTTGCATTCGTCATGAAGGTCTGAAAACACTGCCTGTGAGTGAAAGAGAGGTTAGCGGGCATAAATGAGCCTGAGCTAGCAGAATTTGGCTGATGGCGATCTACCTTGCCTGACGAGCTGAAAACAAGCAGATAAACAACGAGCTCTCCTCCCCTTCCTATACCTCTCAACACTCCAGAGCAGGAGAGGCTTCGCAATGTCCCAACTTCTGCACTTCTCACTTAAAAGGTAAAACGACCTACAATTATGTACACATTGCCGTTTCTAATCCAAAACGTCTCAGGATATGAGTGCTTTGGATCTTTTAATTTAAGAAGAAAAGTATTTATATGATATATATAATATATATCCTTTAGTAGTTATATGATATACATAATATATATCCTTTAGTATTTGTATGATATATATTATATATATCCTTTAGTTTTTATATGACATATATAATATATCCTTTAGTATTTATATGATATACATAATATATATCCTTTAGTGTTTATATGATATACGTAATATATATCCTTTAGTGTTTATATGATATACATAATATATATATCCTTTAGTATTTATATGATATACGTAATATATATCCTTTAGTATTTATATGATATATAATATATATCCTTTAGTAGTCTGACAGCTATGTGGCAGCACTGAGTAGAAGACTTTGGGGTAAGTTTTGCTCTGAATGTTAGCGTCTAGGTCTGGGGAGACGCCTCAGTTGTTAAGAGCACTTGCTGTCTTGCAGAGGACCCCAGTTTGGTTCTCAGCACCTGCCTGGCAGCTCACAAGCAGCTGTAACTCCAGTTTCAGGACATTCAGTGCCCTCTTCTGGCCTATGCAGGCACTAGGCACACACATGGTATGCATGTATGCATGCGGGGTGGGGAGGGAGAAAACATATACATGAAAAATAAATCTAAAACCAATTCCTGTTAGCACCTATAGAAAATAGCTGTCTAAAACCAATGCCACAAAAGAATTTATCCAAACCAGACCTGTTGATTCAGGCTTTGTAATTGCAGCTACTTGAGAGACTGAGGCAGGAGGATTACAAATTCCTGCTTGGGGTACACTGTGGGTTTAATGAGACTTTGTTTTAAAATTAAGAAAGGAAAAAAAAGAATTAAGAATATAGTTCAGTGGTAGTGTGCCTACCCAGCATGCACTAGGCTGCTAGGTCCCCGCCATGCCACACACTCACACAATCCTTCCAGTGACCTAGTCTCTTGCAAACAGAACGTAGCTTAACAACCCTCAGATGTGTGTAGGGATAGGGACATGGCTCAGTTGGTGAGGTGGCTTACTGCACAAGTCTGAGGTCTTTTGTGTCCTCCTAAAACCATGATGTGGTGGCACCCATCTGTAATCTCCGTGCAGGGCGTGGATCCCGGGGCTTGCTAGCTAGACAGTCTCGCTAAAACGATGAGCCCTGGGCTCAGTAAGAGATCTTGTCTCCACAAAAGAAGGTAGTGAGTGATTAAAGCTACTGGCATTGACCTCTGACCTCCATGTGTACAATGTATGAGTGTGTGCAGTCTTACTACATGTGCACACACACGTATACGCAGACAGACAGGCACATGCGTGTATGCACATTTGCACACACACACACACACACACACACACACACACACACACGGTGTTCTGTTTTTAACACAAGAAATGTCACTGTATCAAAAGACAAAATTCCTGAGAGCTAAGCTGTCTTGTGATCTGTGCCCTGGCAGAGGTGACTTGATGTTCCTTGATATGTTTTGATGTGAATGGGCAGCTGTGAGCTTAATATGAACAAGGTAGCCATCCAGAGGCACGGAAGACAGCCTGCCTGTTCGTGTTTCCATCAGAGATGTGACCCAATGACAGGTACAGACCATGCTTTCTCTACAGAAGCCCTGTGCTTAGTGGAGTGCTAAGATTAGGGGACACAGGATAAACTCTACCATGTTCCTGTCTGTGATTGGCAGGTGAGTGTAGCTAGTGTCCTGGTGAACCATGTATCCAGGAAACTGCATGCACAGGCTTAGTGCCAACCTGTCTTGAGAGCATCCCAGTTTATCGAGTCCATGAGTACCTGGGTGGTTCCTAAAACCATTCAGAGGGGTTTCCTATTGCGGGGGGGGGGGGGGGGGGTGAATGAGGAAACTACCGTGAAATAGAAGTTTTCTGAAGTTTACTTTTTTGACCTCATTCTTCAAGTAGATGCTCTAGGCCTAAGATCTGTGCTGTTGGAGGAGAATGGGGATGCAGGTGAGGGGTCCTGCAGCTGCTGCTGGCTGGGCAGAGCAAGCAGTGCTTGTTCCAAGAAGTGGTGCTTCACAGCGGTCATGGGTGTTGGAGCTGTCGGGTCCCGGGGTAAAATAGGTTAAGATAGATGGATGGGAAGGAGCCATGCGGAGCAATGACTGGGCAAGGGGAGAGGCGTAGGTCAGTGTGCCAAGAGAGGCCAGCACCTGTCTTCCCCATCTGCACTCAGCATTCATTCCAGCTCAGATAGATGGCAACGTTAGTGGAGGCTTGGGTGAGGAACACGGGGGGGGTTTGTATTTCAGTCAGAAGATGGCTGTGGAAGTCGTTAGCCATGTGCTGGGAATGTTCTCTGAGAGGCCAGTGGCTTGCTGTGAGTGCATAGAGCTGGGAGTTTATTAGCACAAGGTGGAGAGGGAGTAGGGGCAGGCGGGAGGCAGGCCCAGAGGCAGAGAAACAGCCGTCCAGGCGTCCTCAGGGATTCCTCCGCAAGATTCACAGTCGCTTTGAACTTTATAAAAATAGACTTTTATAAAAATAGACTCTTACTGTCTTTTACATGTGACAGTGTGAACCTTTTTTAATGATGTTTTTGCAGCTGTTTTATCTAAGAGGATCATTATAAATACCCAGCATTAAAAAAAAAACATATTTAGACATTGATGGGTTTAAAATTGAGAATTTGAAACTCTATAAAATGCTTAAATTTCCTTGGAATAATAATTTTTTTTTTTTTAAGTCTGAAAACATAGCTGAGGAGAGGACCTGCCGGACTATGGGACATTAAGAGGTCGTCGTGGTTCCAAAGCTCCGCTCGGTGCCCGCTCCTTCCCTGACTGGCACTGGGGAGAAACAAAACTGCGCCAGCTGTGTGGGATGGCGCACTCCACTCCGGAGCGAAAGCCTCGGGAGCTCCTACTCTCTCCCCTTCCTGTTGCACTGCTTGCTTTTATGTTAGAAATCGGCTGTGACTTCTCAGAGAACAGGAACCATTTCTTGTGTTCCTGACTAAACAGGTTGACCGCACTCAGTAGAGACAGTCATGTGAGCGCCTGCTAGTCTGTTGTTGCTGCTCTGGGTTTTCAGCTATGGGGGAGTCCTAAGAGGGCTGTGGCACATGGCTCGCCTCTCGATAGCTTTCTGATTTAACCTAAACCTTCCGCAGCATCATTTCATACATATGCCTGTGCCCCCTGAGAACCCAGAGTGTATGCTAGCATCTGTCAAGCACTGTCTTTTCGGATAATAACGAATTATTTTAATTGTACATCTTGAGCACATTCCTGCCCTTTCCTAATTTTTTATCTTGCCTAAAATTCTCAGGTTTGGATCTTTGTGAAAGTACTTTAGCAATGGTCTTTTTTTTCTTGCTAGTGGTTTTTGGGTGTTTTTTTTTTTTTTTGCTATTTATAGTTCTTTTGTATTATTCTCCTTTATGGCTTCTCTCTCTCTCTCTCTCTCTCTCTCTCTCTCTCTCTCTCTCTCTCTCTCTCCTTTTCTTTTGGCCACTAGAGCAGTGTATCACAACCTTGCTAATGCTGCGACCCTTTAATACAGTTCCTCATGTTGTGGTGACCCCTACCATGAACTTATTTTCCTTGCTACTTCATAACTGTAATTTTGCTACTTTTATAAATCATAATATGAAAATCTGATATGCAGATGGTCTTAGGTAACCCCTGTGAAAGGCTCATTCAGCCCCCCCAAAGGGGTCATGACCCACAGGTTGAGAGCCACTACGCTAGCGACATACCTAAAATTTTCACTGTTTAATTTTTAAAGCTGGGCTGGGAGAGGACTCGGCCTTTACAGTACTTACCAAGCCATTGTAAAGACCCAAGCCTCTCTAGTGTTTCTTCTGCATTTTGACCATCACCTTAGCAGCTGGACTGCTTTCTGACAGATGTCCTAAGCTCCTGGGTTGCCTTCCGCTTCTCTAGTCTCAAGTCCTCATAGGCCGGGTGCCCTTAAAGCAGAGCCAGGCAGAGGAGAGATGTACAGGATTTTCTGCCTGGCTTTTCAAGCCAACGGGGGCGGAGGGGGGATGGAGGGGGTGGGGAGGGTAATACAGACTCATCCTATTAAATGCCATTTATGCCTCCAGCGTCTGCCAGTAAAATATCGATTAAAATATTGGCCTCTTTTTAGTCCGGGGATTATAGGATGAAGTTTATTGCCGCTCTGTGAACAAGCCGCATGTTGTTGTGGTAATCTTTTTGTCAGCCCCTTGCCAATTTGAAAGTCGTCTTTTTCATAACATGAGCTATTAACTAGAAGCCTTTACTCCTCGTTAGCCTCACCATAGATGTTTCTTTAATTCTTTTGAAGGTGTTTATTAGTATGGTATAGCCCCTTTTAAATAACGTATCATTTACATTCACTAAATTAACCCTTTTCGTTGCACGGTTCTCTGAGCCTTACCAGATAAACATGTATAGTCAGGTACAGAATCGTCCATTGCTTCAGTGATTTCCCAGGTGTCTTTGCTGCCATTGCTCAGCCCTGCATCAGACCCTAGAGGTCACTGGTGTGTGTTCTGCCTTGGTCAGAATGTCATGGGAATGGGACGTACATGCATGGCTCCTTTCGCCTGGTTTAATGCACTGGAGATTCGCCCTTGCCGCTGTGAGCTTCAGGAGTTAATTCTTCGTTACTATCATTGTTAAGTGGTTTTGGGGATAACTGAATTTCAACTTTATGAAGCTCAGGTGTACTTTGTATGTGGAGACTTTTTGGTGGGGGTACTTGCAAGGGAAATCTACTCCCAAGGCTAACTTAGCCATATTCAGTTTACAAAGACAAAGAGAAGAAGAGGAGGAGGAGGAGAAAGAGGAAGTGGAGGAGGAAGAGGAGGAGGAGGAGGAGGAAGAGGAAGAGGAAGAGGAAGAGGAAGAAGAAGAAGAAGAAGAAGAAGAAGAAGAAGAAGAAGAAGAAGAAGAAGAAGAAGAAGAAGAAGAAGAAGAAGAAGAAAGGAGGAGGAGGAGGAGGAGGAGGAGGAGGAGGAGGAGGAGGAGGAGGAGGAGGAGGAGGAGGAGGAGGAGGAGGAGGAGGAAAAGGAGGAGGAGGAGGAGGAGAGGATTTCTTCTTGTACTCACTGACATGCTAGGACCTAAACCTAGCAGGCCCATTGCCAAAGTATTTTCTTGCCTCTGTCTGCATCTATGACCAAAGCTGATAAACTCAATTTGAGGAAGCAGAAAGGGAAATGAAACAATATGCCCTCATCTCCAAGTTGTAAAAGCTGTGACTCAAAAGCCTTGCATGAAGAACGCGTTCATTCCAGACACCATTGGTGGGGCAGATGTCTTTGCTGTATAATTGAAGTTAAAGACCCAGATATTTCACCCCAAATTATTCAAATAACAGAACAGTGCTGTGTGCCATGCACACCCAGCAAGGCATGTTCACCCCCAGAGAGGACACTGTCAGTGGGGTGCACCACGTTCTTCAAGGCCCAGGTCAAGTGCCTCAGCCTTGCTGGCGTCCACACAGCCTCTCCTGCCTGTGACCTCTGCTTCTCTGACCTCCGTCCACCCAGTGTGGTGAAACCCACCACTTCTGTAAAGCATTTCCAAAGTGGTTTCTAATCCTTCTAACCAGACCATAAACTCCCTAGGCGGCCAGAACTGAATCTTCTCCTTATCTCATTAATTGGCCTCAAGCAATTTGGAAGTGGCAGTTAGGAAGTCACATGTACTTAGTCAGCCTCTCTTTTAATCTGTCTCACCACTCACTGACCTCTTTGAAGGTCCTTGGGATGATTCGTCACCCCTCCTTTTAGCCAGACTTTGCTGTGCCCTGTAGCGGACACTTCGGATTCTTCCTGGACCCGCCCATCTCTGGAAACAGCTGACTGCGGCATTTCTGGCATCTGCCTCTGTGACTTCAATTTTGAGTTAACATTTGACATGGTCCCCATTGCATAAGAATGTGTGGCTCTGTGGCTCTTTCAAGTGACTCTCATGAGAGAATGTCCTGATCCGCCTGTTTAATTGCTCCAGCAAATGCCTGCTTAGCTGCCTCATTACCGCCCCCCTCCCCCCAAAAACTGCAGAGAATTTGTTGGTTTGGTTTTTGAGACAGTGTCTTATGTACCCCACCCCAGGCTGGCTTTAGCTCTTCCCCCACCTCCCAAGTGATAGGGTCACAGTTGGGCACCACTATGTCCTGTTTATGAAGTACTAGGAGTAACACTCATGCCTTGTGCATGGTACCCAAGCACTGTACCCACTGGGCTACATCCCCAGTGTGCCTCCTTTCCTGCTGTGAGTTGTCTGCATTTTCTGTATATCTACATGTATGTATGTAAACATATGTGGGGGTACACATACAAATAAGCCCAACACACCTTTAAGCTTTGGGGGAGAGCGGGGAGACATAGCATTCTTCCTTTCTGAATCTTCCCCGGGAAATTTTTGTTGGTTATGAAAGAAAATGTTTGTGCTGACCATGAACGAGGCAACAGTGGGAACGAGTCCTTTGGTTTGGGGTGAAGGCCACTGGAGTTTCTGCTGTCCCTGGTGTATTCACGATGTCATTGTCTGCTGCAGCACGGGTCTTTCAGTCAATAATTCTTCCTGGGAATGTTAAAGGACCTGTATGTCTAGGCTGGAAGGAGGGCCCCGGACTGTGCCCTCTGCCTGCCACAGACTTGCAGAGTGTCCAGTGAGGTCAGCAGTGTGTTTAACCTACTCTTCCGGGTCTTACCTGGGGTTTCCTCTAGAAAACGCTGCTGCAGTGTTGGATAAAGTGGCAGAAGTAAAACCTCCATGTCAAAGCATAATCATGTCAGTGACTCTGAGAACTGCCAGGGAGGAAAGAGGGAGGGAGGGAGGAGGAAGGAAGGGAGGGAAGAAGGGAGGGAAGGAGGGAGGGAGGGAGGGAGGGAGGAAGGAAGGAAGGAAGGAAGGAAGGAAGGAAGGAAGGAAGGAAGGAAGGAAGGAAGGAAAAAAATTCCCAGGAGATGCAGGAGATGGTAGGACACACACACACACACACACACACACACACACACACGACTGAGACAGGACACACATGATGGGGGGGACATGACTGAGACAAGACACACACAAACAGCCCCTCTTAAGTGTCAGCTGCCAGCCATTAGGGAGAGGGAAGCTCTAGTATGTAGCCCTAGCCCTACAACTGATACTGAATTAATTCAGTCCCTGCTGAGACAGACCTGACTTTGTCATTGTTTAAGCCACTTTGGGGGAAGTGAGTTAAGAAACCCTTCTAGCCATTCCTTTCCCCCTTTCCCTCTATCTCCCTCAGCTCTCTTCCTTTTCCCTTGTCCCCTCCCCTTCCCTTCCCTCCCCTCCCTTTCCTTTCTCTCCCCTCTGCTCCCTCCTTCTCCACCTCTCTCTCTCTCTCTCTCTCTCTCTCTCTCTCTCTCTCTCTCTCTCTCTCTCTCACACACACACACACACACACACACACACATCCAGGTAAAATTTCTATAATGAATAACAAGTTCCCAGTTACCCACATCTATCTGCATCTTTTTTAGTTAGAACTACTGAGCACGGTCCACCCATCCCTGGCTGGGTTTTCGTTCAAGCGACAGGGCTGTGATCACAGTATTGCTTCAATACTTTCTGAACACGGAGAACATTTGAAAAACTCAACACTTCGCCTCCTGCAAGACGACGAGATCCTGGAGAAGTCCGGGCAGTGCTTTCCATTGTATGTGTGACTAGTCACAGGAGATTGTCTCCAATCCCATGGTCTCATTCTGAGAAGGCAGATGGTTGAAGGCTGCTGGGCAGGGATCTTCTTTTGTACCTTTGAGCCACCCACAGATTCATGTTCCTCGTTACTTTTGACCTGCAAAGATAGGATTGCTAAAATGCTTGTGTGTTGTGCATAGTTCCTTAACCTTTCGCTGTGACTGTTACAGCAACCCACAAGCCACAAGCGCCTCCAATGCCACACTTAGCAGATTAAGTCCGATTCTCTTCCATATCCACCCAGCGACAGCTGAAGGGCTTCTCTGGTGTGACAGATTGTCAGAAGACTGACAAAGATTGCTTTCGATGCAGAGTTTTAGTGGGAACGGATGATTTTAGTGAGCTTTTCCAGAAATACAACAACAATAATTGTTATTCCATGTTATTCCATCTGTCAAATTTACAGGACATTTTTTTCCCTTTTAGGGTTAAGGTCAATCTTGTTAGTATCTATTAACAAATGTCTTAAATAAAAGTTGTCAAGATTGTTCAAAAGTATTCTGGTATTTATAAAATAGTTGTGGAAAAAACGGTAAAAAAAAAAAATTACCTCGATGTCCCTTACCTAAGAGATAAAAATTAACTTAAAATAGTCTCAAAATTTTTTTTCTGGTGTCTTCTTTTTGGGGAGAGGGAATCCTTCTCCCTCTTTATTGTTTTTTTTTTTTTTTGAGCTGTACATTTTTCCCACTCCCCTTCCTTCCTTTCCTCTCCACTTTCATTTTCCTCCTGCCCCCGCCCCCCATGCTCCAAATTTACTCGGGAGATCTTGTCTTTTTCTCCTTCCTATGTATGTCTCTCTTAGGGTCCTCTTTGTTGTTTAGTTTTTCTGGGGTTGTAGACTGTAGGGTCCTTTGCTTTATTGTCTAATATTCACTTATGAGTGAGTACATACTATATTTGTCTTTCTGGATCTGGGTTAACTCAGTCGGCATGGTTTTTTTCTAGTTTCATCCATTTGCCTGCAGATTTCAAGATGTCATTATTTTTTACTGCTAAATAGTACTTCTTTGTATAAATGTATCACATTTTCCTTACCCATTCTTCAGTTGAGGGGCATCTAGGTCATTTCTAGGTTCTGGCTATGACAAATAATGCTGCTATGAATATGGTTGAGCACATGTCCTTATGGTGTGATTGAGAACCCTTGGGGTATATGCTCAAAAGTGGCATTGCTGAATCGTAAGGGAGATTGATTCTTGGTTTTCTGAGAAACTGTCATATTTATTTCCAAAGTGGCTTTGCACGCCCCCCCAGCCATGCAGGGGTGCTCCCCTCACCCCACATCCTCTCCAGCACGAGTTGTCATCCGTGTTTTGATCCTGTCCATTCTTACAGGTGTAAGATGGAAATCTCAGAGTTGTTTTGATTTATATTTCTCTGATGGCTAAGGATGTTGTGTCTTTCAACCAGTTGAGATTTCTCTGTTGAGAGTTCTCTGTTTAGCTCTGTACCCCACTTTTTATGGGATTATTTGTTCTTTTGATGTTTAGTTTCCTGAGTTCTCTGTATATTTTGAAGATCAGCCCTCTGTCTGATGTGGGGTTGGTAAAGATCTTTTCCCATTCTGGAGGCTGCCATTTTGTCTTGTTGACCATGTCCTTGGCTTTGCAGGAGCTTCAGTTTTAGGAGGTCCCGTTTATTAATTTTTTTTCTCAGTGTCTCTGCTACTGAAGTTATATTTAGGTCTCCTGTGCCAGTGGGTTCAAGGCTACTTACCACTTTCTGTTATATGAGGTTCAGTGTGGTTGATTTTATGTCGAGGTCTTTGATCCATATAGACTTGAATTGTGTGCATTGTGAAAGATATGGATCTATTTTCATTCCTCTACATATTGACATTCAGTTATACCAGCACCATTAATTGAAGATGCTTTCTTTTTTATGTTTTATAATTTTAGCTTCTTCATCAAAAATCAGGTATTCATAAGTGTGTCAATTGACATCTGGGTCTTCATTTGATTCCATTTGTCTTCCTGTCTTTTTTTTTAATACCAATACCAAGTTGTTTTCAGTACTGTAGCTCTATAGTAGAGTTTGAAGTCAGGGATGGTGATACCTCCAAAGTTCCTTTATTATGCAGGGTTGTTTTGGCTATCCTGAGTTTTTTGTTGTTGTTGTTTTTTCATATGATGTTGAGCATTGTTCTTTCGAGGTCTGTAAAGAATTGTGTTGGGATTTTGATATAGGTATTGCATTGAATGCTTTTGGTAACATTGACATTTTTCTATGTTAATCCTACCTATCCAAGAACGTGGAGGATCTTTCCATTTTCTGATACATCTTCAATTTCTTTCTTTAAAGACTTAAAGTTCTTGTAATATAGGTCTTTCACTTGTTTGATTAGAGTTAGCCCAGGATATTTTATGTTATTTGTGGCTATTGTAAAGGGTGATGTTTCTCTGATTTCTTTTTCAGCCCATTTATCTTCTGTATATAGGAGGGCTACTGATTTGTTGTTGTTGTTGTTATTCTTATATCTTGCAACATTACTGAAGGTGTTGATTAGTTGTAGGAGTTCCCTGGTAGAATTTTTGGAGTCGCTTATGTATACTATCATATCATCAGCATAGTGAAGGTTTGACTTCTTTTCTAATTCTATCCACTTGATCTCCTTTTGTTTTATTGCTCTAGCCAAGTACTATCTTGAATATATATGGGGAGAGTGGACAGACTTATTTTGTTCCTGATTTCACTGGGATCACTTTGAACTTCTCTCCGTCTAGTTTGATTTTGGCTGTTGGCTTGCTGTATTGCCTTTATTATGTTTAGGTATGTTCCTTGTATCCATGTTCTCTTCGAGACCTTTATCATGAAGGGGTATTGAATTTTCATGAAGGCTTTTTCAGCATCTAATGAGATGATCTTTTTTTCTTTCAGTTTGTTTATATGGTGGATTACATTGACATATTTTTGTATGTTGAACTATCCCTGCATCTCTGAGATGAAGCCTACTTGGTCATGGTGGATGATTTTTCTGATGTGTTCTTGGATTCAATTTGCCAGTATTTTTTTTAGTATTTTTTCATCAATGTTCATGAGGGAGATTAGTCTGTAATTCTCTTTTAAGTAGATTTGGTCAGCTTGACATTGGCACACCATTCTGTTGTCAGGGTTTCTGTCCCACCCGGTCCTTGTGCTGCCTGGTTCCTGCAGTCATTAAGTCCCAAAGAAATCACACAGAAGTCTACATTAGGTATAAACTGATTGGTCCATTAGCTCAGGCTTCTTATTAACTCTTACAACTTATATTAGCCCATTATTCTTATCTGTGTTAGCCACATGGCTCAGTACCTTTTTCAGTAAGGCAGTCATATCTTGCTTCTTCTGTGGCTGGGCCAGGACTGCCCATAAAGTTATTTTTAAGGTCATTTTCTTCTCCTTCATTTGCATTGGGATGTTCAGTTCTTGCTGTTGTAGAACCACTAGTTTCTGGTGATGCTGTATTGTTCTTTGTGTTACTGAGTGCATTCTTACCCTATGTCTACCCATCTCTTCCTCCAGTCTGAACAGGTGGAGCCTGTGTTTCAGGGGGGTCGCTTTTCATCCAGTTGGTGTAGTTGGAGACTGTGGCTCCATTGAACACTCCTTCAGGTGTAAGCAGGGCAGAGCTTCAGTGATCATTTCTCTGGGTGCCTACAGGCTCAAGGCTGAGAGTATCGCTCCTCCAGGTCCGTGCATGATTGAGGCTAAGACTCCAGTGGTCAGATAATTTCTGGAGCCCACTGCTGTTGCCGTGGCCCATCACACTGCTGAGGCTTTCTCCTGGTGGCCTCTAGTGCCTTCTTATGTTTTATTTGACAACTAATCAGTCCCTTTAAGTAGAGGACTGGTTATAACTTGGCAGATGGAGAAAATATTTCTTTACATTTATTTGTTAGATTTCAAGCTAAAAATCTAAAGTTTATAGGACAGTATTTCCCTAATGTATTTACTTTTTAAAAAAAACTGTGTGTGTAGGCTCACACCTGTAATCTGTACACTTGGAAGGCTGAGGCAAGAGTTCCAGAACCTTTCTGGGTTTTCCCACACCCCTCCCATGATCTCTTTGTCACTTCTGGCTTCTTAAGAATATTTCATCATGACTAGGGAGTAAGTTGAGGCAATGACCTGGCTACCACTAAGACCATTCAGTACCACAGACCACTCAGTATGAGGCTGCATCTTATACCTCTGACCATAGGGACTGTCCCCTGTGGGTGCTCTAAGGATGAGCCTCTGGAAAGGACATCTGGGCACTGATGAGCAGCCCCTTCCCAGAGTATGAAATTAACCCAGACCCAGCCTGGAAGGGCTGTTTCCATACCTGAGAATGGGCCTGACCTCTCTAGGAACTGTCTGGAGACTGTCTCCACTCCCCACAATGGCTCCAAAGGATGAGCCTTCAGAGTCATCCAGATCACCTCTTTGTGTGGACACAGCCTTCCCTGCTGCTGATGGTCTTTGCCTGATTCCTTTTAAGCTGATGAAGTGTAAGAAGCAGATCTTCAAGAATGTGGAACTGAAGGAGAAAAATCACCACAGAATAAATGAAAATGACAAATCCTTCGATGGCAGGGAGCCTGTGGTGTAGATAGATAGATCCACAGACTTCCCGAAAGGATGTGGGTCCCTGGTGGCCTCGGAGGACTGAACGGAGCCCTCAGGGTACCAGAATGTCTGTTACCTGTCCCAACAATTCAAGCTTTCAGATGGGAGCCCCTCTCTGCTGGGTAGGGGGAAGCAGAAAGCCCGTGGACGTCTGACAATCTTGGAATGACAACTTACACAGAATAGCAGAAAGGCTTAAACGAAAGGAGTAGGGAAATAAAACCATGAAAACAAAAGTACAGAAACGAGACTCTGCTCACAGACTCTTTCTGCCCCAGAAACCACACCCATGCCAAGCTGTGCCATCAGCCTTTCTGCCCACACCCATGCCAAGTTGTGCCACTAGTCTTTCTGCTGCCAGATCTTTTCTTTAGCCAAAACAAGGTCTGGGCCACAAATATTTATTTCTCACTTTATTTGCAGGTACTAGGCCCCTGTGTATACTTAAAAATAAGATTAATAAGCATTTTTAATGACCAAGAGGAAGCTTTGTTGATGTAAAGAGTGATATTTTTACACCATAGAAACTCAGGGCACAAATATATGTGCATATAAAACACATTGGTGGGTTAGGGGAGAGGATATTAACATGCATGCTATGTTAATATCCAAATTAACTACCAAATTTATGGATGGTATGTTCTGTGGTTTTATAGAATTGTTTTAATATCCTAAAATGATATGTTGCTTTCTATCCTGAGTAAAGAACACACGACGACTTAGTCATACATGCTTTTGAATAAGTGCTGTAATGAAGGAGAATAGAGAGAAAAGGGACCAGAAATTGTGTCTGGCTTACATATTAAGGTAAAAATGATTATCCTTAGACTCTAAGAACAAAGGTGGCCCATCAGCACAGAAATAGGGCACCATGAGTCAGGGTACCACGCGACGTGTCTGAAGGCCTTCAACTGTCAAGGAAACTACTATTTGTATTTACAAATAACTCTCCCGACTAGGTAAGAGCCATTCAGCACTGTCCCACCTGTGAGCAGGTATCGAGAATCATCTGTCCGTCCAATGGATTTTCACTCTTCTGCGTGAGCTGGGTTTAAATGATGAGCCCACGAACGCCACGATGAGGTGGGAAGACAAAATCACCATCCCCAAGTCTGTCTTCTGCATTCATTGTTCTCCGCTTTCTTATTGCTGTTGTTTTTTGAACTTTTGCCCATGTTACTAGCCAGAGGGGCTCAGTTCCTGCTCCAGTCACCAGTTCTTTGATTTCTTTGTTTATTCCTTTGTGCCTAGTTGGACCTTTGGCCGGGATCAAGGTTTGCATTTACTGAAGTCTCATGGAGAATGATGGGCGGCTCCGTAGACTGTGAAATAAACCACACACAAACCTTTTCCAGCAGCCCAATTGACTGGTTGTGCTGATGCTACAGGCTTTGTTGCATGTAGGTCCTTCCTATATCCTACCATATCTTAACATTCTAGAGAACCCATGCTGGTTTGTGTAATGGCGGAGCTGTTTATAGGTAATGTCCCCAAGGACCGTTGCTGCTTTGGAGGCAAGATCATTACTCAGAATGACACATCTTTGGAATGTTAAGGTTTTGTTCAACTTCCATGGTAAACTCCTGGAAAATGAAGTCTTTGCTGTTTCGTTATATTCAAAAGGAAACAGCATATAACCAGCATGTTGGTTCCATTTCAAGTGTGAATGATGAGCCACAGGAAGCCAATTTTGGATAAATCTGACCCATCTTGAGAAGCTTAGAGAATTCGTGCAAAAACCTTTTTATAGTCAACTCTCAATTTTATTTCAAGAATTATTTGACACTTATATTGTGTTCCCTATTTAATGTGGTGGAGGGCACTAACAGCAGCATGAACCAGACAGTGAGCTTCCAGGCTAAAATCAAAGCAAGTTGCTTGATGAGCATTGTAGGGATCTGTTATAGTGTAAAGACATGCTAAAAACTAGTACTGCCCCTAAGTGAAAGTCCCTCCAGGAAATATCTACTCCTTGAGAGTAGTGTTGGCTGGTTCTCTAAAAAGGTCCTTTACTCTGTGTGCTCTAGAGAGAAGCACAGGACCGTGATAGGTTGCTGTCCACAACTGGTAACTGCAGCATCCAGCCATCTGCATCCATGTGCTTTGATGTAGACCTTTGGTCCAACTTACTGCCAAAGCTACTGTATAGGTGGATTCAGGTGTCTCCTCACAGTGGGGAGACTGTTGGTTCACCTTACTGCCAAAGCTACTTTATAGGTGGCTCTAGGTGTCTACTCACAGTGGGGAGAAACTGTTGGTCCAACTTACTGCCAAAGCTACTTTATAGGTGGTTCTAGGTGTCTCCTCATAGTGGGGGGAGACTGTTGAAATGGTTCCAAGTGCATAGTAAGATAGCCATCGAGTTGCTTTGCATGAAGACAGTGCTTGCACGGACAGATGCTTTCAAAGCCAGTCCTCGGAAGGAGCTAGATGGCAGGATTTGCATAATGCAAAGAGCTAAACTCTGAGGCCTGAAGGTAGATGACAATCTAAGTGACCTCTCAGGGGAGCTGTGGCCCTAAAAAGTACCAGGGATGCAAGGATGACTCTATCTTCACCCTCGAGGTTCCAGCTGGGCCTGATGAACAGGAAGAAAGCGTGGGATTCTGTTGATACAAGGTCTTCACATGGTCTCTAAAGACCCAAAGCCGCAGTCAACGTCAGTCACTTATGGTCGGGATTCACAAAGCATGCTGAATTGTGCGTGGGACAAGTACAAGGGGCTGCGCTTAGGGTAGCTCATTGTGAAAGTGACCGGGCAGGTCCGAGTTTCCCTGGGTTTGCGTGTAAGGATTTCCTCTGTGGCCGGCTAACATTATCTTGATAGGGTCTTACTTTCATTTGCTCCATGATTCAGGAAGAGCCTCTTGAAGGTGGAAACGTCTCCTGCTTTAAGGAACCAGAGAAAGGTCAATGTGGTCTTCTTGTACCCACTCTTTCTGCGATGCCTTTTTAGCAGAGATGCATGACTTGGTCAAGTCATAATTAACCCACTGCCACGCTAATAGATGAACTCCCCCAGAGTCTGGGCGTTGTGTGATTCACTCCCATGCACAGGGGCATTTCAGAGAGCAATGATTTGGGGGCTGAAAGAGTCCATCACTTGCGGTCTGCTGCTCTGGAAGTGGGGACGGACTGTGGGCTTGTTCTCAGCCAGCTGTATATAGAACAAACAGCTCCAGCCTCTAATGAAAACCTGGCTGGCTCCATGTGTGCCCAGGGGGACTCCTCTGGGAAAACATCCCTCAGTCACTACCATCCCATGAAGGAGACGAGTTGTTAGAACCACATGCAGTGAACTGTTACATCAAATCATGTGTGTGAGAAAGAGTTTGAATGGGAGGTAATTTGTATGCCTTGGGTAGTCAGAAAAGTGAGTTTTGGGAGGTGAATTGACAGAGTTAGAGATCAGTGAGATGCTTGCGAAAGCCTTTACAATTCACGGAGGCTCTGTACTCAAACTGGCTTGCACGTTTTCCCTTTCCTGAGGGCAGACATCTGTGGCTGGGGCGCGCTGCTGGGCCATGGCAGCTGTGTGTGACGGGGAGCAGGGCACTCCAGCCTAGCGTTCTTGGCTACGGGATCAAGTTGTGATGGATGAATGTACGCTTGTGTATTCTAACTTAAATACAATATTTATATATCAGGTTTCGCCGCCTTTCCAATTGTAAGTGACTTATGGCAGGTTGAAACTAAATCACTCGACGACAGAATCATAACAGATTGGTAAATGAGTTTTCTCTAAATGCATTAAAACCATAATCTCAGTATTGGGGGAATAGTTAAACCTACAGCGCCGTAATTTAGTAGAGGTTCGTGGTGCCGATTTATATATAAAACTCTAAGTGTATATTATTAAATAGCCCATTTGTCAAGACATGACCTAGATACAGATTCGATTTAACACCACATAGCAAGTGGTCATTGCCCAGATTTCAGGCGCCAAAACTGCCCTCATGTTTTGATTCATACAGGCCCATGAACCCCAAAGGCCGTACCCACCAATACTCATGTCTTAATA
Organism: Arvicola amphibius; assembly: GCF_903992535.2. Classification (NCBI taxonomy): domain Eukaryota; kingdom Metazoa; phylum Chordata; class Mammalia; order Rodentia; family Cricetidae; genus Arvicola; species Arvicola amphibius. Next base: position 54,311,888 of record NC_052059.1, read on the forward strand.
GTAGAATTCTACCCTTCTTTCAACCTCCAACTCAGATGCTTGTTCTTCTGCTTCACCCTTAAGACTTGTACTCAGTAGCACATCAGACTGTGGTCCACAGCATCTGTACAGGAGCACCCTCTGTCCCTAAGTATCAGACCCCAGCCCTCTTGCCTTCCTGATGTAAGACCACACACCACATGCATATGTGCACACACAGATGAGGTGAGAGAGAGAGAGAGAGATGAGGAGAGAGCACATGAAGAACACTTGCATCTTGATGACAAATTGTCATTGGCCCCTTCTGGGCTGGAGGAATATCAATAATTCTATAGAGGGATGATTGATGCAACTAGTATTCTAGACTTTGACCAAGCATCTTGCTCAAATGCAGAGACACTTTTGGAGGGGTTTAGTATATATAAAAATGATTGAGTATTCTTTAACATTGGCCGACGTGGAGCTAGAGAGATGTCTGAGAGCATAAGAATCCTGGCTGCTCTTCCAGGTGGCTGAGGTTTGGTTCCCAGCACCCACATGGCAGCTCAGTGTGGTCTGTGACTCCGGTCCCAGGGGATCTAAACCTTCTTCTGGCCTCTGTAGGCAACGAGCACATAGACATAAACACAAGCAAGACATTTATCCACACAAAACAATAAAAATTCTAAAGCATCTCCCTGTTGACCAACTTCATCTAATGAGTCTTGTAGATTTACAGATACCCAATGGAGCAATTAAATGGAATTGATCATCCATCTTTTGAGAGCTAGTGTATATGGCTAGTTTCTTCATTTATCACTGGCTCCCAGAATCTGTTGCAGACTTTCTGTAAACACATTCTAAGTCTAAAAACGTCTCAATATAAACTTTCCCTTTTCTTTTTGCCCTGAGCTGCCGTTGTTTGCTTCCTGGGGCTCCTGAGGGAGGGGCACTCTGAACCAAAGTGGCCCTGCTACTGAGCTGCCTGCCCTGGATTGGACTGGGGCCCCACTAAGTGACTTCCTGACTTGGTATATACAAACAGGAATTCTGTGACGCTAAAAGCGTAGCTCCCATCTAAGGGATCTTCTAGCATTAAAGAGGAGGCAGAAGCTAGCTGAGCACAATAGCCGTTTAGGAGGAAAATGAGATATGACACCCTGGATGATACCCATAGGTTTCTAGCCATGTTAATGATTGTCAACTGTTGGAGTCTCAGGACTGGGGTGTAACTGTTAGCCAAATCACCAAGGTTAAGTGTTCAGTTGCCAGCTTCTGTCCTGGTTAAATTGTAGTATCTGTTGTGGACTTTTGCTAAAGATTTTGTTAAAACATCTCTCTTGTTTGCATCCTCTTTTCCTAAACATTCTTTGTTTTAGCCTCCACCAAGGGAAGAAGTAATGAGAATCCTTTTCCTTCACCCCTTTGTTTAAGATGAGACAAGACATCTTTTGTCTAGTCATAAAAACTCTTTCATTTGTATATTTACTCAAAAGGAGTGATTTCTTTGAACATCCACCCCCAAGTCTGAAGCTCACACATACATACACAGAGCCCCTGTGTGTCCAACTGAAATCAAAGTGGCACTCAGAGGACATACGAGTCCTGTTCATAAAATGACACATGACACGCTTAGTTGTAAAAGTGGAAATATTACTGTTCAGATGAAGGCTACAGATCAAACATGGTCAGGACAGCTCTTAGTTTCTTGTTGTGATTGTCGTCGTCATCATAGTGCTTAATTTCCACTATGTATACCTCATATTTGTAAGAAAGTAAAACAAGTTACAGACTTTCTTTTCCCTGAGGTACACACTTGCTACACAGCAGCGCTACACTCTGGAAAGTAAACCCTAAGAGCAATCACTGAGTGGTAGACATAGTGGGGTCATCACTCATGTGTTTAAACATGCATTTTACTTCCAGCCTGGAGATGCTGTGTGTGCCCTACAAAGCCATGCAGGGCTAGATTCCTACCCGAAGTAACTTGCGGGATACACAGTAGAACAGTACAGCAGTCTGAAGTGAAGGTGGGGGAAATACCAAAGACACCGTGCGGAAAAGGGAGACACATGTAAGAAAAGAGGAGACTTCTGGAGAGGAACCTGTCTAGGAGAAAGTGTTACATTAACTTTAGAGGCCTGAAAGTCAGGAATCACGTCATGCAGGGGAAATGTTCTGCATGACACTGTGGTCACGGACACAGAATGTCATGCTCCTGTCTACACCCGCAGAACTCTGTAGTACAGACTGCACCTAATATAAACCGTTGGCTGTAGTGAGTAACAATGAGCCAGATACTAGTCCGTCAGTTGTAACAAACACACTGTGCCGAGGAAGGATGTTTGTGGTGGGCTGAGTGAGAATGGCCTCGCAGTCTCACGTTTGATACTTGTTTCCCTGTTGGTGACCTGTTGGGAAGGATTAGGAGAGGTGGCTTTGTTAAAGCTGTGTCACTGTGGGGGCGGGGTAGGAGTGTGCTGTGGGACAATAGTCTTTTATCCTGTCACTTGTATTATTTTTAATAAAATGCGGATTGGCCAGTAGCCAGGCAGGAAGTAGAGGCAGGGCAATGAGAATATTGGGAAGAGGGAAACACAGTCTGCAGTGTGACCCAGCCTCAGAAGAAGGAAGATGTGACTGCCTTGCCAAAAAAGGTACCAAGCCACGTGGCTAACATAGACAAGAAATATGGGCTAATAAGTTATAGGAATTAGTTAATAAGAAGAGCCTGAGATCATGGGTAATCAGTTTATGATTAATGTGACCTCTGTGTGATTTCTTTGGGACTGAATGGCTGACAGCTGTGGGTCTGGGTGGAACAGAAACCTCTGTCAACAAAATGGTGCCCAACATGGGGTGCCAATCTGTTGGAGGGAGTGAGGCTGCTTGTTGATTTTCAGCCACCTGGCTAGTTTAGACCCGAAATAACCATATAGAAACTTTATTAATTAAATCACCACTTGGCCCCTTAGCTATAGCTTCTTATTGGCTAATCTCTTATGTATTCATTTAACCCATTTCTATTAATCTGTGTATCACCATGTTGACAGTGACTTACCAACTAAAGTTCCCAGCATCTGTCTCCAGCGGCTCCGTAGCTTCTCACCAACTTGGCTCTTCTTTCTCCGAGCATTCAGTTCCATCTTCCCCGCCTACCTAAAATATGCCCTGCTATAGGCCCAAAGCAGTTCTTTATTCATTAATGGTAATCACAGCATACAGAGGGAAATCCCACATCAGGGCGGAAACTTCAAAAACTCATGTGATTCCCAGTACTCTCTTTGCCTCCTGCTTGTGGACAAAGATGTGAACCCTCAGCTATTCCATGTCTTTGCTCCACACCGTGGACTCTAAGCCTCTGAAACCATAAGTCCAATTAAATGCTTTCTTTTCTAAGTTGTCTTGGCCATGGTGTTTCTTCACACGGATAGAAAAGTAACTCGGACAACATTAAAAAGGAAAATTTAGTAGAAGACCGGAATGGAGGATAGTGAATGGGATTTAGGTTTTCTACTCAGTTTCTCTATAAACAACTAAAAAGAAAATGTGTGTCAGTTTGGACATTGTTGTGATACATAAAGATAATGTGTGAGCTGGGCATGGTGGTACACACTTGTAATCCCAGCACTCTCGGTGCTAGGGTAAGAGAATACAAAGTTGGAAATCTTGTGGGTCACAAAAAAAAAAAAGAATTCATATCAACTTAGGCTATATCATGAGATGGCCTCAGAAATAAAACACAAAACAATTGGGGCCGGAGTGCAGGTCAGTCATAGAACACTTGCCTGCTTGTGCAAAGCCCTGGATATTATCCCAGACAACGAAAGCAAAGAATCATGAAGATATCCAGCAATAGCCAATCATTAACATAGAACTGAGAGCATATAACTCAGTGGTGACAAGATATCCCACACACACACAAAAAAAATCACACACACACACACACACACACGGAAGAAAGGGTTTATTTTGGCTTACAGTTTGGAAATACAGGTCACCAGGAGCATGTAGCAGCTGGTCTCACATTTCCTGCTCCGTCAGGAAACAGAGAGAGGGGGGGACAGTGCTGCTCAGACCCCAGCCCCTGGAGCAGCGCTGCCCACCGCACTCTCCCATTTAAACCTTTCTGGAAACAGCCTTACAAACACAGAAGTATGTTTCCATAGTGATTTGTAGTGCAGTTAGGGAGATGATGAAGATTAACCATCGCAGCATGCTTAGGGGACCGATCACCATGGAAGATCACCATCATCAGCCCTACGGAAAGATTCGGGATCTCAGGAGAGACGAGCTCTCAGAAGAGAGATAGAGAAGACAGGCATGAAGGCCAGACTTCCAGTCACCCCCCCACCCCGCCATGTTCCTGGCTCGAAAGGCCAGAAGACATGGAACTAGAGCAGAGAACAGCTGTCACAGCAGGGTCCAGCAGGCAGGAGAGGGAAGAATCCAGTGGAGAACTGGTCGTTACTAGCACTTTTTCCAAGACAGGGAGAATAAAGAGGACTGAAAATGTCTACCGAGCCTGAGGATGATGAGGAGAGACCTGGGGTAGGGAAACATTTAAGACTATGACGGTGAGAGAGTTGGGCTCAAGAATGGAGAATCCTATGAAGAAACAAATGGGCCTCCTTTAAGGGGACTGGAAGGTGGCTTTTTTTTTTATTGACTGCTTTCTTAAACTATAAAAGTCAGTCTCCGAGATAAAGCTATGAGATAGAATCTGGATGAAATGGTAGAAAAGGTGGACCTTAAGACACAGCCCTGCCAGTCGGGCGGTGGTGGCGCAGCCTTAAATCCCAGCACAGGGAGGCAGAGGCAGGCGGATCTCTGAGTTCAAGGTCAGCCTGGTCTACAAGAGCTAGTTCCAGGACAGCTAAGGCTACAGAGAAGCCTTGTGTTAAAAAAAAAAAAAAAAAAAAAAAAAAAAAAAAAAAAAAAAAAGCAAAAAAGAAAAGAAAAAGAAAAAAAAGGAAGTAAGAGGAGGGAGGGAGCGACAGAAGGACGAAGGGACGGAGGGAAGGAGGGACGGAGGGAAGAAAAGCAGCCCGGCAAGCAGAAGAAACTGGGAGATTTATTATCAGAAAAATTTACAAGGTGGTCTACTGGTTCTGCTATACCCAAGATTTGGGGTTTCAAAGAAAGACACTAACAGAGCAGGCCAGCATTTTATCATCTCTATCTTCAGGCAAGAGATGAAGTTACCTCACATCCATGTAGTGTACTGATGGCGTTGGTTGAGTTGAAGTTCTGAGGCCTTTGCTTTTGAAATCCCCCACAAGGAGAAGCATTCTCCACCCCAAAGAAGAAGAGCATCACACAGGCTATAGTGACTGTCTGGAAGTCCAGTGTCCACTGAGGGGCAGAATGCAGGCTAACACAGAGGACTTGTCTCAAGCAGTGTTTTATTTCTTCTTCCCCATTGCTGCACATAGGCGACTGTAAGCTGAGTCAGCGAGGTCCCTGGTTACTAGCTGTAGACAGACGGCTGCTGGAGTGGGGGATGTGAATTGAACAGCACAGTTCTGTCATGAAGCTGAGATGTGACTTCGTGCCAGTAGAGTTGCCCTGTTGGAGAACAGAGCTGAGTGTTTCCAGAAGTCTCAACGTAGCGTGGCTATATCATTTCAAAAGGAAGCTTCCATCTGTCGGCAGCTGCTCCGCCTCCTTCCCGGCCAGAGCACCTGGCAGTGGCTAATCTAGCATCTGTGTGAATGGATTTTCTCTTCTGGATTTTTATATATATGGATTCATATGTTAGGGGTTTTTTATCTTTTTTTTTTTCAGTTTGTGTCCATTTTTCAAAATTTATTCCTTTTGGGCAGCAAGTTCTCAGTACTTCATTTTTCTTTATGGCAAAAGAAGCTATTGAGCGGCTGTACCACACGCTAAGCCATCCTGTCCTCGACTCCGTGTCTGCTCTGGATAAGGCCGCTGTGACTACGCATGGGCAGATATGGTGTGGAGACGGGTGTTTTCTGTTTTCTTGCCTCCATACAGGGGACTGGAATGGCTGCCATTCTGTTGTCTCTGCCTCTTTCTTCTTTCTGTCACACCACCTCATCCTGTACTGCTGAAGTAGGCAAGGAAAGATGTCTGACACCCTAATCCTGCTCTGCCAGGGAAGGGCAGCCCAGGAGTGCCTCCCTGTCAACAAGGACAAGTAAGCCTGTGGCTTATATATCCCAAGAATGGGAGTTTGGCCCATCACAGCTGTTTATTGTAGACCAGTTCAGCCATGTGTTAGGGCGAGCCACGGCCGTGTAGCTTAGAAGCAGTCACAGAAGTCCTCCTACCACTCTGGCCAAGGTGAAACGGTCACAGGGTCGTCTAGAGTTTGCTGAGACCTGTGGTTGCAGTCCTGGCTGAGGCTGGGGCTTCAGGAGCCAGGCCAGTAAGCTGTGACCTTGGCATGGTTATCTTAAGGCATCTTGGAGCATGAAGGAAACTGGTGTTGGCATAAGGTAGCCTGTCTGTTACATTGGTAGTCTGTTTACTCTGGGCAGTCAGGGCAGAACAGAAAAATGCAACAACTTCTACTTAGAGGGTCACTTTGCCCTGTCCCCAGTGTCTTTGCTTATTTATGGAAACATGAGTATCAGAAAGAGTACTTACAACGTGGACTCAAAGATCCAATCATTAATGCAGTGGTTTCTACCCGATATTTCACATCTGCCCAGCAACCCAGAAGAGGTGGGCTTCTTTTCCTGTCTTATTTAAGCCATTTAACATTTTAGAATTATTGTTTCTACCTATTTAGTGGCTTGTTCTGCCGTGGTGAACTTCTTTCCCCTATGCTCTCTGGGAGACAGAAGGAGCCCACAGAGCAGCATGGCCTGTCGGGACACGTCTCTGCCTCACAGATGCAAAAGCAGAGGAAGGAGTCGGGTGTCTTGGATTTTGTAGCAACCTTGGTCAACCATAGGAATGGAATTACTCCGTGTGTACCCTACTGAGACTCATCATCAGCCGGGTGCTTTAGTCTATACCTAATGCACACTTGGAGGCATTTTCAGCAGCACTTGGATTCACGAGTTGCCTTAAGTTATTAAGGGTAAGAAGTAAGAGCATTCTGAACCAAACAAACACCTTTTAAAGCAAGGTTCAAACCATTTCCTTTGCTCCCCAAAGCCCTCTTGATACCAAAATATCGATTTAAAGTATGTTTCTACTATTTCTACTTAAGTTGCTTTCTTTCAGATCTTTCAAATACCTACACTCTAATACCCGTGACTTAAGTTTCAGAAGCCTCTGTGGCCATATAAACGGATTGCTTTAGAACTAAAGCAGGGGTCCATATGTTCAGAGGCAAGAGATTTTTTTTTTCCCCAGAGAATTTAAGAAGACAGAAATACAACTCCCCAGAAGGAAGGATGTGTGCTATTTAAGAGCCACCCAGGGGAAATGGTTTATATTTGCTAACATTTATCACGTGATGAATACTCGCATGCTGCATTTTAAATGATCTGATTTGGACAGTGAGTTGGCTGATCGGGCAGCACCATTTTAAAAGTGAAGTGTGTTAATGAAAATTGTTATAGCTTGCCCTTTCAAGCTTTCTGGGCACTAAGTTGTGGACTCTTTTGTCTCAGAACCTATTCTTGCTGCTAATCTCCCTTAAAGCCCTTCCGCTCTGCTCTCTGCCTGGTAAACTTCCTGTAAACTCCAAACTTGCCCGTACCATTCACCCACGGGCTTAGCATGCTACAGCTGGGTTCTAGCTTTACTGTAACCTGAACAGAGGAGGCGTGTCCTCTCCATCAGATGCCATGGGCCATGCTTTGTCCCCTCCAAGAGGCTTCTCTTTGTCATGCTAAGGGTCTGATTTCACTCCAGCCTGTATTACCCATGTGTCCCCCTCCATCATGGCCTGGGAAGCAGGATGTTATCTACATCCATGTATCTCTAGCACTTGGAGTGGAGCCAGGTCTCGTGTTCAATGACTGATCAAGCAGTATTCCAGAGGCTGGAGCCTGGAGCACCTGCAAAGAGATAACAGATACACCTCACCGTCATCCGGGTCTAGTCACAGCAGTGTGCTCCTGGGGAGACAGCTCCGAGCAGCTTGAAGCATCTGAAACACAGAAAGTTGCTTGGGTTTTGTTTCATTTTGCTTATTTTGAGCAGTGGCCAGGACTTTCTCTCCACGCCTGTAGTCTGACCGTTCACCACTGACTGTTGTTGGAAAAGCACATTTTCTGAATGAAGTTTCCTCCTGCTTCGGAACTGATCCACCCTTCTGACCTCGGCTCCCAATTCACTCAGAAGTGTGTTTCTCTGGGTAGTGAGGTCAAGATGGCAGCTTGAGGGAAGGATGCTCACTTCTCTGCCTTTCTGCCTTTCGGGCCTCGGTCAACAGGGCCTCTTCTTGGGCATCCTCCCACCAGGGTCCACTGCTTTCCAGTTGTTGGGAGCATTTATCTCATTCAGGATGAGAAAAAAATCAATTATGTAGTCTGCCGCTGCCTCCAACCCCAATCTTGAAACCTCTGAGAGTAGAGATGACTTTCTCTTCACTGGTCCCAATACCTAATATATATATATATAATAGTAAATAAAGTTCCAATACAGAGAGAGGCGCTAGTGGCTTCATTAGAGAGATTAGGCATTGAAAAGGAGAAGGGGTGGGGAGAAGAAAAGAAGAAGCCAGAACTAACCTACAGTTACCAGCCACTCAGGTGTTTCTTGATAGACCACTGTGTGTGTGTGTGTGTGTGTGTGTGTGTGTGTGTGTGTGTTTTAATTGATGTGATCATTATGGCATGTCAAATCAATGAACTTTGTCAGCTTTTTGAAAAGTAAATACTAACAGAACTATGAGTTAATTGTACATTTTAAATTTCATCATTTTATTATCAGTTTGTGAGTTTTACCTGTAGCATTATAGTTAAAGATCTCAAGGGACTATCTAAAAGAGTTGTAAAATCTTTTTATAATTTACTTCCCTTAAAGACAAAACAAAAGACTGTGTGTCTATTAAAAGACCTTGTCCATCCTGATCAGGAGACAGCTCCTCCCATACTTGTCTCCCCATTTCATTACATAAACCACTCTGGCTGTGATATAGTAACACAACCTCAATTGATAATTAGTGTGGAGAATGCACTTGGCAGTGCGATACAGCAGTATCAGTGGAATGACTTCGGCAGTCAAAAAATACCAAGCGTGATCCAACCACCAGTGTAGAATTGAACAGTGCCAGGTAGTTCTGGACTTACTCAGTGCCCCTGTAAAGTCTGATCAATTACAGTGTCAAATCAGACCTCACAGAGAAGCCCCCAAGGCACAGTGCATATGTGTACACTCATCTATGTACATACAGTGTGATGGATATATTTACATGTCATTAAAAAGGTGTTTCCTTCCTAGTCATAAACTCTAAGGAAAACCTTTTAGATTGTTCCTCTCAAAATTATCATCATCTTTCTAAGTAATGTGTTTGAAATGATGAGCCCGGGCTAAGCACCACAGGGCTGACTCTTATCTTGGTGGGTGGGGCTTTCCTGTGGATCCGCAGCCTTCTCCTCCCTAACAGAGTTTGTGTTAACTCAGGGAGTCTGCATCAGCTTCTCTAAGATTATGCAAATAATGCTTATTGTAGAGCTGGGGAGTGGGGCTTTCTTCTTGTTCAGTGTGAGTGGTTCCTTATTTGTATTGTATTGTATTCATTCATTCATTCGTTCATTCATTTATTTTCATGGTGCTGGGAATGGAACCCAGGGCCTTGCTTATTCCTGGCAAGTGTTCTGCTGCTGAACTAAGTCCCCAGGCCTTAATCTTTTACAACATGGTCTCACTCTGTAGCCCAGACTGGACTAAAACTAAAATCCTCCTGCCTCAGCCTCCTGAGTGCTAGGGTTACAGTTGAATATAACCTATGGCCAGCTCCTGGGCATTGACCCTCTTTTGTCTCTTATCCTGTCTGCATCCCATGTGCATTTGACACTCTACAGGATTTCGTTTCCGTAGGTGTTTTGAACTCTCACCTCCACCTTCCCCTGCCCTCTTTATCTGGTCCTCCTGTCCCCATCCATACTACTTGCTCTGTAGGTCTCTCTTTGGTGCTGGATTCTGCTTCTTTGGTGTTTTTCAAGGACATAATGGCTCTTGGATCCTTTCTTTCTTCTGTTTCCTGACGTGTGTCCATGAAGCCCATATATCAGTAGGTTTGTAAGAAGTGTGCCATGGTATTTCTATGCATCTGTATTCTAGGATTTCATTTGGCTGCTAAACTGGTTGGTTGCAAATGTTTGGGTTGACATTTTTTTTCTTTCAGAACTTTGTGTATCCTTTAGCTTTCTTTTGGTTGTCTGGAGCAAGATGCTCACTGTAACTTTGAATTTCTCCCCTTTATTTATACCCTGATTTTTTTCTCTTTTCTGGTTATGCTTAGTGTCCTGACATTTACATAGTTGTTTTCTTTTTCTCGCTCTGCCTTTTTAACCTATAGACTTGTTTTTTTCTAATCTATAATTTTTGTTCTTTTTTCTTTTTCAATAATGTGATCCTCCTGCCTCATCTGTGCAAGCAGCTGGGATTGCAAGCAGATGCTGCTGGGTCCAGCTTGCTTTTGTGTAAACTATTCCTTTCTATTTTATATATTCTGTCTTTCTTCAGCTTTTCTAGAACCTTTCTAGATTCATATCCCACACTACTTATACAAGTTGGGACTATACAAACTGGTACCAGGAGTGGGGGTATTGCTGTGGCAGATATGACTATCTTGTTTGGGGAAAGATTATGGAAGGGTGTTGGAACTTTGGGCTAAAATAACCATTGACTGTTGAGAGCTCCGTGGGCTGTTCTGTGGGAGTTTGAAAGATAAAAATGTTGAGAGCAGTGGAGCCCTCCATGGCTTCTGCATCAGCTCCTCCTTCCAGGTTCCTGCCCTGCTTGAGTTCTGGTCCAGACTTGCTTTGATGGTGTGCGGTGATGCGGCTGCAGAAGGTGAATAAACTCTTGCTACCCAACCTGCTTTGGCCATAATGTTCCATCACAGCAGCAGAGACCCTAACCAAGACATAAGTTGACCTTTTAGTGAGACATGGGTGCCATCCCCCTAGACATTTTTTATATAAATGGAAATTTCTCAAAATTCAAAGCATATGCATCTGAAACCTGAAACCCTTTGGCCCCTAGTATTTAGAATAAGAGATTTCCAGGCTGTAGCTGTAATTTGGGTGTTCGAGAAAGACTGAAGGATCAGGAAGAGAGTGACTTTATTGTGTGGTACAGGAAGAACACAGGATGGAGGAGAATGATGTACTGTGTGGGACAGGAAGAACACAGGATGGAGGAGGAGGTGATGTACTGTGTGTACAGGAAGAACACAGGATGGAGGAGAATGATGTACTGTGTGGGACAGGAAGAACACAGGATGGAGGAGGTGATGTACTGTGTGGTACAGGAAGAACACAGGATGGAGGAGGAGAGTGATGTACTATGTGGTACAGGAAGAACACAGGATGGAGGAGGAGGTGATGCACTGTGTGTACAGGAAGAACACAGGATGGAGGAGGAGGTGATGTACTGTGTGGTACAGGAAGAACACAGGATGGAGGAGGTGATGCACTGTGTGGTACAGGAAGAACACAGGATGGAGGAGGAGGTGATGTACTGTGTGGTACAGGAAGAACACAGGATGGAGGAGGAGAATGATGTACTGTGTGGTACAGGAAGAACACAGGATGGAGGAGAAGGGTGGTGTCCTAATCTTGTAAGTCAGAAATCATCACTGAGTTGGTCCAACCTCATCCATCCCTTCCTTTGCCACAGCCATTGTCAGTCTTGCTCTAGAAGTGACTGTGTTCTCTTGTCCTAGCCAGGGGCAAGTGTTTACTTTGGGTTAAGAGTCATAAACTGTATATTTTAAGTGTTGTTAATTTAATTTACTACTAAGTCTGTACTTCTGCCTCTGTCCCTTGTCCTGTATATGTCACTGTCACCAGAACTACCCATGACTTCTTCTGTGTTTTTTTTAGAATTATTTATTTATTTTGATTACAGTATTCTGTCTGCATGTACTCCTGCAGGCCAAAAGAGGGCACCAGATTTCATTACAGATGGTTGTGAGCCACCATGTGGTTGCTGGGAAGTGAACTCAGGACCAATGACTTCTTTCAGCCTCTTCACAGGATCCAATGAGTGATTTTTATTTACAGTGGTGGAATTCCTGCCTGTTTGTTAAGCATATGGATATTTTTCCTACATCAAAGAGTGCCCTGTGTGTCAGCCTTGCACTTTGAATTTCTGCCTATCGCATGTAGGTGCTACCTACCGGCCATGCTCACAGGATACACTAACCTCCACTGGTCCTGTAACCTCTGGTTATTGGCATTATTGCCTCTCTAACCCCTTCAAAGGCTTCCAGAGTCCTTCTCAGTTGCCACCACCCTCTTTGATTCCTGTCACTCAAGCTCTCTGGAAATTTTCTACAACACTCATCCCTGCTTTTCTGACTCTCAAGAGTCCTTGGGTCTGCCTTCTCTACTGTTCTGTTAAGTAAACTTCCAAAAAGTCTACTGCAGCTGTATAATTCATGTGGCCTAAATATGGTGGATCAGGGCTTGAAAAGGCCAATTCTAGAGCAGAATGCAGCCCTGGAGACAGATAAGCCTTCTAGAAGAGGGAGACCCTTCCTGGCTCCTGCTCCCATGGACTCTCAGCTCTCCTTCACATTCTTCTTCACAGTCTTGTTCCCAGTTCACAAAGGAAGACATCTTCCTCCTTGGAATCTTACTGTGGTATAAAATAATCAGGAGACTGTGCCCTGAAGTTTTAGTGAAAGCTAGCAACTCACTTCGTCTACCTTTCATGAAGGTCAAAAACCCTTTGCTGCTGAGGAAGAGTCCAGAGAGAGCCTTGGTAGAAAATCTGTGCAGCATCGGCCTTCATTTTGTGCAGGCACTAAGTGCACAGCAAGGCTCTGCTCACCCTGTTGACCATGGCTCCCAAAGGGATTTGCAATCGGGACTTTTTTTCTTAAGCAGTGAAGACAAGTGTTTGTCAGTCACCTTGGCACACATTTGACAAACCTTGAATCGCTAAATCTGCAACTTTTAAGTTTGGATGCAACCTTTAAGTTTGGAAGGATGATCACAGCATGTGATACATTCTGCAGAGAACCTTATTCACCTGAACACAATGTCAACAAGGCATAGAAATATTGATGAGATGACAACGATGTTCTTTATGGTAGTGGTAATGACAAGGTGGGACATAATAGTGTCGGTGATGATGATGGTGGCAATAGTGGTGGTGACGATTGTAATGTTATGGTAGTATTGGTGAGATGACAATGTTGTTTATGGTAGTGCTGATAATGATACTGGTGATGATGGTATTGGTGATGGTGGTGATGGTAATGGTTATGGTGGCGCTGATGATGATGGTGATTAGATGATATTGGTAGTGATAATAATGGTGGCGGTGGTGGTGGCAGCAGTAGTCTTGATGACAGAGAGCAAAAACAGGTTTAAGTGAAACATTTCTATTTTTCTCCATCGTTTTTGGGTGTGTTGATGGAAAAAAATGAACTAAACCAGAGCTTAGTCAGGTTGTTCAAAGTCCTGGGGACACCTTGATGTGTACAAACTTTAGGGATACTTCCTAGAAATAAAAAAAAATAATAAGTGGGGTTCTTGACTAATTAAAAAATACTTCTGAAGTTCAGTAGTTCTTTATCTTTGCTTTCAGGAAGTTCTTGAAATTACCAAGTCAAGATGTCAGGAGGTGAATTGTTTCAATTAATTTTGGCATAGGAACACTGTATTCTTCTGGGCATGTGGATTCTCTCTAGTGAAATTGTACATTGCTATTCACTTTGTGAACCAGCTTTCCCAGCTGAAGTCTGTAGAAGGAGCAGTAAGGTTGTAAGTAACTCAAATCCTGCTCCAATCCGGCAGTGGACTGAACTGTTCCACAGTTGTATGAGGTCATAAACAAGGGAGGATGCAGCCACATCTATTTCATCATGGCTTAGATGTCTTTTCTTTTAACAAATAAAATAGCACTATCCACAAATAATTTTTCAACAAAAATTTACTTAATAAATATTGATGTCTTTTACTTTTGTCAATTTAAACCACTACAAATTGCAACGAAAATTCAATTTTGAAAAACCTTCCAGCACTCTTCCTGTATGCAGCCTTGGTACATTAAAAGAAAACTCTTTTCCATTCATGATTTTGTGTCAAAAATGACATTCAAATAAAACTACATTGAGATAAAAACCATGCCAAGTGAAATGGAGAACAAGTTCAAGGTGACTGCTGACTGTTGAAGGGTATTTGTTCATGTCTCTTAATTATGCTAAGTATCTGTGATGTATAAAGTTCATTAATGACATTAAAAAATCAATGTGCATTTATACTTCAATTTGTATACTATACTTCCCTGGAAATTGTAGCTTTCACAGCTATCTAACCTTATTATTAAAGATTTTAAATGTTACCTTCAATGACTCTTAAGACCACAGCTATCTATAGATTCGATGAATTTCTATCAAAATCCCAATGACCTGTTTTTTTTTTTTCAGAAATAGAAAAACTTAAGCCCAACTTGGTCAAGCCTACCTGTACTTCCAGTACTCTAGAGGCTGAGGCAGGAGAATCATTTCAAGTTCAAGGCCAGCCTGAGCTACTTAGTGAGACTGCCTCAAAATGAAACAAAACAGAAAAAAAAGAAGGCAAAGTATAGGAGAAATGGAAAGATTTCCCTAAATTCCTATGGCATGTGGATAGACTCCCCACTATCCAGAATAATCATGACAGGGAAGGGCAAAGTTTAGGGGCCCAGGAAGCAGAACTGCAGTATTCACAAAAGTGTAGTGTTGACAGAGGTTTCTGTCTTGCCTGGTTCCCAGAATCGTTAAGTCCCAAAGAAATACACAGAGGTCTACATTAAGTATAACTGATTGGCTTATTAGCTCAAGCTTCTTATTAACTTTTTATAACTTATATTAGCCCATAATTCTTGTCTGCGTTAGTCATGAGGGTTGGTACCTTTTTCGGTGAGGCAGTCACATCTTGCTTGCTCTGTGTATGGCTTCCTCTGTGTCTGGGTGACGACTGCAGACTGAAACTTCCCTCCTCCCAGAATTCTCTTTGCCCCGCCTCTACTTCCTGCCTGGTCACCCCGCCTATACTTCCTGCCTGGCTTCTGGCCAATCAGCGTTTATTAAAAATACAAGTGACAGGGTACAGACCATTGTCCCACAGCAGTGTAGCTCTGGGAACAGACAGAAATGAGAGCCATGGAGGTGGGAAAAGGGCTGGACACAAACCCATGCAATGACTGTCAATAGGAATGTCAAGACCACTCAACTGGGAAAGTCAGGAACTGACTCTGAACAAGATAAGCGAGGAAGCAGTCTCATACTGTTTGATTTTCCTGAGATTTCTTAGATAAGACACCAAAAGTACATGCAACAGAAGGAAAAGAGGACTGGGAATTTAACAGAATTACATGTGTTTTGTATAAAGGATATTATCAACATTGAAAAGCAAGAGATGCAATAGGAAAATATTTGCAGAACAGGATAGGGAATTAGTGTTCTAAATATAGAAAGAACTGCAATATAATAACAAAAAACAGATTTTTATTTTTAAAATGTAAAAAAAAAATTTTGAATAGGCAAAGATGTGGAAGTGACCAGTTCCTATATGAAATTGTTCTCAGCGTCACTCATCATTGGTGTCAGAATGATGTCGCAGCATGCCTGTTAGAATGGATACTGGAAAAGCACAGGAAAACTCTTTCCTGTGTTGCTGAGGATGAAGAGAACTCATCCTGCTGCCGGGATGGCAGCGTGAAACAGCCTCTGTGGAAGATGGTTCCGTGCAGTGGTTCTCCACCTGTGGGTCATGACCCCTTTGGGAGTTGAATGACCCTTTCACAGGGGTCACCTACGGTCATCAGAAAACACAAATTAACATTAAGATTCAAATTAACATTAAGATTCATAATAAGAGCAAAATTCCAGTTGCAAAGTAGCAATGAAAATAATTTTAAGGTTGAGGTCGCCACAAGAGAAGCTGTATTAAAGGGTTGCAGTATTAGGAAGGCTGAGCACCACTGGTTTGGTGGGTCCTTTGTCTTAGGCAAATTTCCCTGGCTTCAGTGGTTTAGTGGATCAGAATATCAAGGACCCAAACATGTTTTGCATGGGTGTCCAGGGCCCCAAGTGGAGAACAACTGAAGTATTCATATGTGGATGAACCCACCTTGGCATTTTAACTTTAAAAAAGAATGAAAGAATCGAACCTTGTAGGATTAATAAAGAAGATAAATGCCTTATTACTGAGATAACCAGAGCAGCCAAGTTCCTCTAGACAGAATGTGAAATGGTCCCAGAGACACCCAGTGAGGTCAGGGGAGAGTGACTTACAGGGAACAGACTCTTGATGTCAAGACGTACAAAGGTTTGGGAGGTGGAGGCTGTTGGTGTTTGCTAACCCTGTCAGATACTTAATGCTACGCAACTGAAAGCTAAAAAATAGCTCAAAATAGTAAATTTGTTACATACATTTTTCCACATAAAGCATGACTATATTGAGGTAGTTTTTCAAATGTCCAGGTTCATGGATCCTAAAGTCTCTATTAGAGGACGTATGTACAGCTGTTGGGAAGAACCTGCTAGTTGAAGGTCCTCCCTCTTCATTCGTCACCCCCAAATCCATACCCTGTACACTGCTACAAACTGCTCCCTCTATTTCCAGGTTTCCTCTGTTTCCTCTATTTCTATTTCTGGGGCCCTACTCCCCCCCTTTGGCGATGTTGTGCTGACCCCTCCAGAGAGATGACCACGCTCCCTCTATGATGTCCCCAAAAGAATTTTCCAGTCCCCAACCAGACTGAATTGTTTCAGCACAGAGGCAGCCTCTGCTGGCAGCGTGAAACATGAATTGAAACGAAGTGTACGCAGATAGCTTGATTATGGAGTGTTTTTAAAACAGATAGAATGGATCAGAGAATCATTTGCCTTGCAAACACAAGTCCTTGAGCTCGGTCCCCAGAATGCACTAATAAAAGCCGGATGGCATGAGCTTGTAATTAACACTTGGGAGGCAGACGCTAGAGGCGTGGTGGCCAGCAGGTCAAGCATTGTTAATGAGACTCTGCCTCAAAGGAGATAGACGAGTTTCTGAGGATGATACCCATCCTCAAATGATGATACAGAGGTTTTCCTAGCTTCTGTATACTACTTGTGCGCTCTCTCTCTCTCTCTCTCTCTCTCTCTCTCTCTCTCTCTCTCTCTCATACATATTCATGTAAAAAAAAAGAAAGAAACTAGAAATCTTCTCTTATAGTACTCCGATGAGAGAGTGGGCAGTGACCTTTCCCTCCACTTCCCAGAATAAGACACAAAGCCCACAGCTCACCCAGAAAGTAGCTGGAAGCGACTGATGGAGACGCAGTAGAGCACCCAAGTTCTCTCTGACCATCCTGGTCTGCAGAGCCAGGCACTAAATCTTACTGTCAATGAGTTAAGAGCATTGTTTTATTGGTTATAAAACTCATGTTCTCAAATACTTGCCACAGGTCCTGCCCATAAATGAAATGATCTTACACATATTTCTGCTACCCCTTGCATAGCAAACCCCCGCCACCGTTCCAGCATCAGGAGGTTGAACGCAGCTGTGTCATTAATGAACGACAGCAGATTCTAGCCAGTGACCTCCAGATGAAAGGCTCATTACTTCCTTATGGGTCTCCAGAGCCGTTTGGTCCCATAGCATGCCAACACGGGATTTGGACTGAGGAGCTGAAGCCTTGAACTATTAAAAAAAAAATTCGACATAGTCCTTGATACAATTTAGAACGATTACATTCTATTGTGCCAAGAGTTCCTTATTAAAAATCAATTTAATTGTGCATACCCCATCTGGTCAGAATTATGGTCTTTTATGGGGAGAAAACACGACTTCATATTTACCTGATATTCTATAGTTTAACAGTATAACCATGTAATTATGTAGAAACAGAGGCATTTTGTGGTACTGAAAAATTAGTAATTAAAGACACTTTTAAAAATGTTTACCAGACTTCCCTTTACCAACTTTGTGGCTTTGGGCCATAACATTCAACTTGTTGGGTCATCTGAAATTTGAATGGAAAAGAAAAAAAAGTAATAAAATGTATAATCACACATCTTATGCTATATTCATTTGATGTGATAATTTCCATTTTATTTTATGCTTTTTCAGACTCTGGTCCTTCTAAACAACATCAATTGTTTAGTCCAAGAGCATTCGCTTGCATATTTTTATTAAAGGATTTTGGATAATAAATATTACTTTTGAAGTTTGCTTTTTGTTGTCTGCTGGGTCAGTCTCAGCTGTGTTAGCAGTATATTAGCTCAGAATATCACTGGGAACTATTTCAAACCGGACTGGTGAGGACTTGTAACCTGCTTCCCAAGCCCCAAAGAACCTCTGCATCTTTAACTTGAAATTTGAGAAAAATCTGGGTTATTTTCTCAATGAGTTTTCCATTTGGAAAGTGTTTTGTTGATATTACAGTCTTAAAATATCAGGAGCAAATTAGTTATAGATACGGATTCGATATCGAATTGCCTCCACTTAAATGTTTTGAAAATAGCTTATTCAATATGCACGATTTGCCATGAATAGCTGTGGTGTTTAGGCATCGGTTTAGTGTGGACCTTGTGCCTTTCTCTTCCCTGTGCTCTGATTTCCTCACCATGAGATGAAATTATAGTTGTGAAGGTGGAGATGAGGTTCAAGTGAGCTAACCCACTGGGGGTGTAACAAGGCCTTGGACTCCTTAGCATCCTCGTATTTCTTTCCGTTCTTTGGAAAGTGAAGATAGTAACCCATTCTGAGAGTAAGGATCCACTCTCAGAAAACAGCTGAGTTGAGGTGAACACATCACACGCTCACTAAGCTTCCTCTTGAAGTGGTAATAGTCTGTGCGCATCTATTGCTACTGTATTCCCAGCCCTGGGCCAGGTCTGCAGGATGCTATCATGAATCAAATCCATACAACCTTTGGTCATATGGAGCAGTCTGAAAATGCAGCAAAGATTAAAGAGTGTGACATGCTAAGAGAAACACGAGTGTAGCGGGGTACACAGAAGACTAAGTTCTATGTAATTTTCAAAAGTTGAAGTAACATCTATATGCTGTGATGATAACGGTCATGCATACAGCTGGCAATATTCCTCCCACCCATCTGCCTCTGCTTCTGCTCAGCCATCCATAGAAACAGTGGGACTGGCCTTTAGTGTAGTAGGAGCTGCGGGCAGCATTCCTGCCCAGCTCCTGCACAGCTAGCTTTACACCCGAAATAACAACACACAAACTGTATTCATTTAAACACTGCCTGGCCCATTAGTTTTAGCCTCTTATTAGCTAATTCTCACATCTTGCTTTAACCCATATTTAGTAATGTGTGTAGCACCATAAGGTGGTGGCTTACCGGGAAAGATTCAGCATGTCTGACCTGGTGGCTGGCTTCATTGCGACTGCCTGAGGTGTCTGTCTTCTTCCTCCCAGCATTCTGTTCTGTCTTCCCCACCTACCTATGTTCTGACCTATCAGGCCAAGCAGTTTTCTTTATTAATTAATCAATGAAAGCAACAGATAGATAAATAGATAGAAAACCCTCCCACATCACTTTAGTGCTCTCTCTTGGATTCAAATAAATGTATATGAATGTGCCTCTTTATACGCTCTTACAAGACCTAGATCCATGCACACCATTCTTCTTTTATTGTTCATTTTATAGGTCTGCAGTTTTGCTTCTGTTTTTTACCCATCTAATATTGACTGAACAAGGGAAAACTCTCCCAAGAGTTAAAATGGGGCCGTGCCTGGCTACCACATCATCTTTTTGAGTCTCTGCTTCATTTTGGCTTCTCGGTCATACAACTTATCAGACAAAAGATCACTAAGGGGAAGTTTCTAAAGCCTGTCACCTCCCTTGCTGTTGCGTCTCATACCCCTTCCTCTCTTCGATTTTGTTTTCCCCTTGATTTCCTATGCATGGTTTTTAAGTGCTTAATATTTTGTAGCTCTGCTGCAGTCACATGATCTCTACTGATGAACTTTAGTGTCTGAGCCAAAGAGATGGCACAGCACCTGCTGAGGAAGCCTGATCACCAGCAACAATTGCCTGAACACACATCAACTATAAAGTGAAAATGGATTCTCCAATATTGTTCTTTGACCTCACACATACTCAATAACATATTGATCATATACAATAGCAAAAGTTTGTTTAGAAAGAGTCTCAGCCCCTTACTGATTTTATAGAACAGTGCTTTTATTAATGGGAAAGTGATTTCCAGAAATAGAATTTTAGGCAAAGGACATATTTAGGGGGTTTTTTGTTGATTTTTTTTCTTTTGATTCAGGTGGTCAGGTTAAGTGGGAGAAAGAGGAAACAAATGTCTTTAATCCCAGTTCATTGTCTCAGACCTGATATGCAAACTCTTAGATCATGTTACAGTTTCCCTTCAGGATGAAATCAGATGGCTAATTTATTCCATCATTCTCTGTAAGACACTTTCCACTCCCTTATTCTTCCAGGCACCTGGAGGGACAAGCCACCCCTTCCCCTAGACCAACAATTATCTATTAAACTCGGCGGCTGTCAGCGGGAGCAGTGACAGGTATGAGCATTGCTCCTCCAAGGTTGAACAATGGCAGCCGCTCCTACAGACAGGAGCCCGTACCATTAACCAGCAAGGTTCCTGCTCTTTTCAGTCCGGCAGCAGTTAAAGCAAAGAAGGATCTTTCTCCAAGAAGGAAAAGCCGTTTAATAAGTTTGGGTCGGTTTGCTCATAACAGCCCAGCATTTGAGGACCCAAACCCCAGGAGCTTGGCAAGCGGCAGTGCTTGGCAGGCCTCCCACCAACCCGCCGAGTCTGAGGCTGCCCAGTCTAGGCTCTGGCTAGGTTCGTTTAAGAGCATTCCTGGTTAATAAGAAAGCTAAGGCAGAGGAATCTTTTCTCCCATTAATCCACAGGAGTAGAGCACAGCGGCCGCAAGCTCCCCGCCCTCCAGGAACTGCCAGTTGAGGGCAGAGGCCATCTGTTTGCATTGAGGGCGATGTTTGGTCTGCGAACCTGAGAGCCAGTGGCCCATCCAAAATGACCTTAGTGTTCAGGAATTGGGTGGTGCTGTCTTTTAACGTATGAATTAACATTTGTATATGACTAAGGGGTGTGAAAGCCTGATTTTATAGTGTCAGAGAGGCATCGTGTACCTGCCTCACAAGTAAATAAAATAAAAAGAAAGTCCGTTGGTATAAATGTTTGAAAGTACGGTACACTTTCGTAGTTTCCCTTTACCTGTGGAAACCTTTCTAAAATGAAATCAAGTTTGAATGTTTACGGGGGCTGAGGGGGACAAACAGCTCATGGGTTGTGAAATTATAGAATGGGTTTGGGGAAAGAGCTTTTTTGTGTATTTTGGGTTTCATTTTCCTCTACCCACCCCCCCCCCCCCCGCCAAAGAGTTCTGATCAAATAAGCGCATCTAATCATCCAATGACTGGTGATTGCAGATGAAAATGTTAAAATGAGTTTGTTTACACTCCAAACCCCGACAGCACCTGCAAATGTTAAAAATGTGTGCCAGCCCAGCCAGACTGTGAGGAAGCAGGCCTGTGCCAGCTGAGCCAAGCTGTGGGAACAGCTGCTGCTGCTTGGGGGTGGGGGGGGGGAAGAGGGTTGGGGCCGGTGATCAAAGTCCTTGCTCTAAACTGGCCTCCCCAGAGGTGATTGGTAGGAAGAGTGCCATCACTGTCCCCAAGTCAATTCAGAGGAGACAATCTACTAAGATTTTTTTTTTTTGCCTTCCTTCTTATTAGAAATTTTCACCAGTGTGGGTATCATGGTCACACAAAGCTTGTACTTGCTCTTTGAAGTAAGCTTTCAGTGATTTATTTTAGGAATATATGACTGTGTGTAGGCTCACGTTTGTGAAGTTGCCTAACTTACTTCCAGTGCTATGCTGGTCCCTTAGGAATCTGCCGTGGTCACAGCATGATGCACCAGGCTAGCATTTTCCCCAGTGTGTTACTGACAGTTGGGGGTCAAGTCAGGTCATTGTTGGGGCCTTCCTGGGCAGTGTAGGGGGTTCAACAGACTCCATGACAATTAGCACCCTCCTTCAGGCAGTGACTGGAGGGGATCTCCACACAGTGTGAAATGTCTCCTCCTTGGCCACTGGTCTGTAGCTGAAAACTGCCTCAGTGATGTAAATTAAGCACAGATGTTTTGAAAGCTCAGAGCGCTGGAAGGGCATGTGTGAGTCTCACTGGAAGGGCACGTGTAAGTCTCACTGGAAGGCCACGTGTGAGTCTCACTGGAAGGCCACGTGTGAGTCTCACTGGAAGGGCATGTATGAGTGAGTCTCACTGGAAGGGCATGTATGAGTGAGTCTCACTGGAAGGGCACGTGTGAGTCTCACTGGAAGGCCACATGTGAGTCTTACTAGAAGGGCACTTGTGAGTCTCCCCTTAGTCACTCAGAAAGAACCATCTAGCAATAATGGCCATTCAGGTCCATGGTATGTCCCAGCAACATGTCATGGGTACTTGAGTTTGCTCTTCATTTTTGGAGTCCTGACTTTTCAATGTGAGTTTTGTTGGATTCAGGGGATTTCAGGTTTAGGCTTGATTTTGTTGTTGTTTTGAAGGATTTTTGTTTGTCTGTTTTTTATGTCAGTTGGTTTCGTTGTTTTGAGACATAGAGTCTTGCTATGAAGTCTAGGCTGACACTGAGTTTAAGACCCTCTTGCCTCAGCCTCTGAACTGTAGGACTTTCAAGAGACATCCTTGTTTTGCACCTTGATTTTTCTTTACATGGTGTGTCTAGGAGCTTGCTTTATGACAGTCAATGCATATGGAGTTATAGCATTCTTCTAGATGGGTTATTGTGCCTGTTAAACAGATGAGTCCTCTACAACCATCACTGTGAAGTGTATGCAGGTCCTATTTTTCAAATAATGTCAAAGCAAACATTTTTTTGTGTTGAGTACTACATGACTAACTCTGAAAACTGTGGGAGATATTTAATTAAAAGAAATTTCTGAGGGCCTCAAATGTAGCTGAGTGGTGGA
Organism: Arvicola amphibius; assembly: GCF_903992535.2. Classification (NCBI taxonomy): domain Eukaryota; kingdom Metazoa; phylum Chordata; class Mammalia; order Rodentia; family Cricetidae; genus Arvicola; species Arvicola amphibius. The sequence continues at coordinate 54,334,936 of NC_052059.1, forward strand.
GTGTTTGGCCTGGCATAACCTGGTCTCTGGGTTCATTCCTAGCACCAAAATTACAGAGCAAAGAGGCAGACAGTGCAGTGGGCTACTAGGGCTCTGCTTGCTGCTTCCAGGAAGGAAGGAAGGAAGGAAGGAAGGAAGGAGGGAGGGAGGGAGGGAGGGAGGGAGGGAGGGAGGGAGATTGGAACAAAAGAAGAAAGGAAGGAAAGAAGGTAGTAAGGAAGGAAAGAAGGAAGGAATTAAGAAAAAAAGAAAGGAAAGAAGGTAGGTAGATAGGAAGGAATGAAAGAAAAAAGGAAGGAATTAAGGAAGGAAAGAAGGTAGTAAGGAAGGAATTAAGAAAGAAAAAAGAAAGGAAGGTAGGTAGATAGGAAGGAATGAAAGAAGAAAGGAAGGAAAAAAGAAAGGAAAGAAGGAAGGAAGGAGAAAGAGAGAGAAGAAGGAAGAAAGAGAAAAGAAAGGAAAGGAAAAAGAGGGGGGGACTGGAGAAAAGAAGTGAAGAGGAGAAGGGAAGGGAAAGAAGCAGCAGCAGGGTGTGCTCTGATTCTGCTAGCTTGAGACAGAGTTAGGAATTTGAATTCATTCTAAGTATTTTTTCCCATGCTTTTAAAAATGTCTCTCTTGGTTAGAATACATGTTTTAGATTTTGTTTTTATCTGCTGGGCAATCTGAATTTTAACCAATGTAACAGACAGATGGTATCACTTCCTTCATCCCTTTATGTTGTCAGGGCTGGATTCTTTTTCTTTTTTAAGTTTTTGTGACTTGCTAAAGTTTTGGCCACACTGTTTCACTGAGCCTTCTAAACCTTAGCAGCCTGCCTCTGTTCTGATGTCACTCTGGGGAGAAGTAGAAAGCCAGCTTCAGCGTGTCCCTTTGCAGGTTAATGGCCTCTTGTCATTAAATATAGTCCATTAATTTTATAAGATATCAAAATTCAGGCTGGGGGGAGAGATCTAGTTAAAGAGCATGCTCTTAGCATACATGTGGTTGTGGATTAGAAGTGCCCCAACAATCAATAAATAATAAATATGATATCTCCTGTGTCAGCATCTGTGTGAGTGCTGACTGCTCCATTTCTATCTCCTCTTTCCTATGTCAAAGGATTCACCCTCCATTTGCATAATGAGGTTTTAGAAATTTTTCTTCTACTGTATCTTTGAATACTTTCCTAATTTTTTGTTATTTTAATATACTTTACATTTTTTTTGTGGGTCAGAAAGATAGTTCAGCCAGTAAGGCACTCACTGCTATGCCTACATGACAGAGTCTATACTAGGCTGTTTTAAGATTTATTCCCTGCCAATTGAACTAATCCAAAACTCTTCACTTTATCCTGAGGCAGGTTCTATAGACAAGGACAAAAGGCAGTCACATTCTTCACCAAAAAAGTCACCAAAATGATCTCTAGGCTCCTACTAGTATGACCATTAAGGAGTGCTTAAAGCATCCCACCACTTTCACAGCCCAAAGTACCAAAATACAGATTTCTCCAAACAACAGCAATATCCAGTCCCTGGTACAAACCTCTGTCTTAGTTTTTTATTGCTGTGAAGAGATACCACGACCACAGCAGCTCTTCAAATTAAAAGATTTAATTGAAGAAACTTGCTTACAGTTTTAACAGCTGAAAGTCACACTGAGGGACATGTGACCCAAAAAGCCCTCAAAGCCCACCTCTACAGTGGCACACTTCCTCAGCAAGGGCATTCCTCCTAATAGTGCCACTCCCTTTGGGGGCCGTTTTCTTTCAAACCACTCTCTTGGGAGAGGACTCCTGTGGGACCACAGTGAGTCTCTGTGTGTCATGAGTTTTCTGCTAGATGGCTGGTCCTCCACAGCTTTGATTGCTGTCTTAGTCGGCGTTCTGTTGCTGTGAAGAGACACCATGACCACAGCAACTCATAAAAGGAACCATTTAATTGGGGCTGGCTTACAGTTTCAGAGGTTCAGTCCATTGTCATCATTGTGGGATGCATGGCAGCGTGCAGCCAGATGTGGTGCTGGAGGAACGGAGAGTTCTACACCCAGATTGGCAGGTAGCAGGCAGAAAGTGAGACCCACCGGACCCGGCTTGAGCCTTTGAAATCCCAAAGCCTGCCCCCAGTGACACACTTCCTGCAACAAGGTCACATCTCCAAATCCTTCTAAATAGAGCCACTCCCTGTTGACTAGGCACTCAAATCTGTGAGCCTCTGGGGGAGCGTTCTCATTCCAGCCACCACAGTTGCCATTTGTTCTCTTGATGCCATCATTCTGATTGAGATTGTAGTTTAATCCGCATATCCCTGACGGCTAAGGTTGCTGACTTTTCCCATGTGTTTACTGGCCGTTTTGCATCATCTTCTGAGAACGATCTGATCAGTTAACTCATTTTCTCATTCACTGATCGAAGTGTTTGTTTATTTAATGTTTAGTTTTTCCAGAGCTTTGTATATTTCAGTTATTAATCTGCTGTCTGGTGTATAGCACTTCGCTCCATAACTGCTCATGAACGATAATCCAGCATTTTATTCACTAATACCCACAGGTTACCATAAAAGATGATTTAAGCATGCTTGCTCCTTTTCATCCCATGTTGGCCTTTGCTAAGGTAGAGAACAGCCAATCAAGGAAGTTACTATTGTGTCAACTAAAAGAACATATGACCAACAGAAGTGTTTCTTAGTCTTTAGTTAGTTATGATCTTTAGCTGTTGATAAAGTCCTACAAAGAGAAATCATATTTATCAAATCAGTTTTATAGGGGGAAATGCATGAAGCTCAGACTCTTTCAGTCAACCAGAGAGTTGACTTTCTGGTATAAATTTGTATTTGGTATAAATTCTTTTCCCTGTGAACATGGCATATATGACCTCCCAAAGTCAGTGCATCCTTAATATAAATATTCTTTAAAATATTGATATTTATGATAGTGGGAATTTATAATCCTTGAAAGGATAATTGCCACAGTCCTGGCACACAGTCTCTCCTGGCGGCTGTGTCCAGCTGGTGGTCCTCACTCCTGGCTACTTCTCCAGTGAGTGGAAACATTTAGGTCAATATTGATATAAAACTTGATGAACTTTGTTCTCTTGCAGCTTTGGTTCGCCTTTGTTAATGGATTTTCTGGGCAGATTTTATTTGAGCGCTGGTGCATCGGCCTGTACAATGTGGTAAGCACCCCCCCTCCCCTTTCTGTCTGATAGCATGCAGAACTTGAGGGCATTCCTTCACTGTTTATGTCTGGGAAGTGTAGCTAAGCCAATCATCTGTGTACTTAGCAGGCAGCGCAAATAGATCTTTAGGGCCTTTGTTGCAGTGACACATCCTGCAGAAGCCCAAGCTCTCCACACATGGTTTCAATCATAGCAGATCATTCTTGAGGAGCCCCATGAAATTATTAACCCATATATCTTGGTAATAGACCCCTGGATACCCCCTTGCTAAATGCTGCTACAACATTTTCAAGTAAAAATTTCTGTCCTGCGTAGATATGGGCAGAGGACGTACGCATATGACCTAGTAAGCTTTCTGCCCTTCTTGGAAGAATGCCTTTGGTTTCTGACTTCTAGCTCCTTGAAGAACACTCAGCAGTGTCTTTGAGTTTTGTTGTTGTTTGTTTGGGTTTGGGTTTTTTTTTTCATTACTTGATGGATAGATACAAAAGCCAAAATTAGCTATAAAGTATAAGCTAAAATGCCTAGTTTCCTTGGTTTTTGTTTCTCTGGCAGAAAGAACTAAGGGGCAGATGTGTCTAAATGCCATGGTGACCCATTTTTGGGTCACTATAGTGGCTCATCTCTTGAGTTGCTTTGCCTCTCTCCTACCGCTTGGTACACCAATCCTGGCTTCTTGCACTTCATAGAATTTCACCTCTGAAGTAGCTGCCCTAGAGAGGTGTAGATGGAGTCGGGGGTGGAGGGTATGGTACTGCGTTCATTGGTGGCTGTTTAGCCACATCCTCCAGCCCACTTTTCTCAGTAGCTGTAAAATGCTGAATACACAGTGTGACCTGGGCCTATGGACTTAACGGTGAGAAGGATCAAGTGTGTGGGCTCAGACACTGGCCAGGCTGGGTTCTGCTTTTGAGGTGAACTGTGACAGTCAGTTAGTAGACTGTGTTTCCTGCTGCAACCTGTACTATATGCTTGTGCAGATCTACTAAAAGGTGAGCCGGAGAGAGAGAAGGGCTAATTTAATGTGTTAAAGTTCTCCTCAAACCACCTTTCCCCACAACTATGGCTCAAGGGCCTTACTTCTGTGTAGTGATGAGAGACTAGAGATGGCTAGAAACTAGACATGATAGATGGATGGATAGATGATAGATAGATTGATAGATAGATAGATAGATACATACATACATACATACATACATACATAGTAGATAGGTAGATAGATAGATAGATAGATAGATAGATAGATAGATAGATAAATAGATAGAGAGTAGAGAAGCCACATAGCAACCCATGCCATACACCTAGCTCAGACATGAGGCTGATCCCTTGGAGGATAGGCTTCAGCATTAAGGACAGCCTAGGATGCATGTCACCCTACGGAATGAGTAGAGTTTAACCTGTTTTCATGCTCAAGTTATGAGGACAGGATGGTTCTCTTAGCTCTAGATAGCTTCAGAAAATTCAAATTAAACCTAAGAAATTTTAGGGGATGCCTGGGCCCCGTGGGCTGAAGGAGGCTGAAGGACATTGTTGAACAAAACAAGGTCCATAGTCGACTCACAAGAAAGAGAAACAAGGATTTGTTTTTAAAAACACAGATTCCTGAGCCCTCAGTCACTCAGTAGAGAGTGCCTCAGAGATGTGCATCTTCTTAAACTATTGCTCCCCGGGAGTGCCGCACCTGTAGAAGGTTAGGAATCACTGTGACCACTAATGTGTAGGGTAGGGAACATGTTTTATGTGCATAGTGCCCACCAACCAATAGAGAAGAAGACTCTGTAGCAGATAAATCAGTTCTGAGGTGAACTGACGCTAGGTTACCAGAGTCCTAGAATAGGTATTAAAGTGGGTGCTGGGGCATGGTAGAAGTGCTTGGCTGTGCTGGGGGTGCCTGGGGTGCTGGGGGTGCTGGGAGTGCTGGGGGTGCCTGGGATGCTGAGGGGGTTGGGGGAGTTGTGGGTGCCTGGGATGCTGGGGGTGCTGGGGGTGCTTGGGGGTCTGGGGCATGGTAGAAGTGCTCAGCTGTGCTGGGGGTACCTGGGGTGCTGGGGGTGCTGGAAGTGCTTGGGGGCTGGGAGGCTGGGGGTGCATGGGGAGCTGGGGGTGCTGAGGGGACTGGGGGTGCTGGTCAGAAAGGTCTTTCTACTTGCACCAGACCAGCAGTCCTGCAGTCTCTTCCACTAGAAGTTTGAAACCTTTTGAGATCATGAAGGGATTTTCATTCATTTGTGAGTATCTTGGCAAAGTATCCGAGGCTGAATTCTCTATATACGAAACAGGCTTAGCTGGTCACAGTCTCAGAAGCTGAAGGTCCCACATTGGCCAGCCTGTATCTGTTCAGCCCCGGTGAACCCCTCACCTGGTTCCCTGACACTAGGCCCCACCTCTTGAAGCAGAGACAGGCAGATCCCTGTGAGTTCGAGGCCACCCTGGTCTACAGCAGCTAGTTCAGGCCAGGCTCTAAAGCTACAGAGAAACCCTGTCTCAAAAAACAAACAACAACAACAAAAAAAGTAAAGTATTTGACAAAGCAAGGCTGATGTCATGAATTCAAGAGTTTTAAATTAAAAGGAGATCAACCTAAAACTATGTCACTAAAATGAATAAACATGAAGTCCCATCAGTAAGTGCCACACAAGTGTTTGAAGTAGTTCAGCTGGTGTTCCCAAGATAAGACCTGGCCAAAAATAAAAATGCAGCCACACAGATGCCAGTCAGCCAGATTTCAGACGCTTGCAAAGCTGCACACGCTGCCATCCCCAGCAAACTCCCAGTTGGTGGACCAGCCATCACTGCGGGGGGGGGGGGGGGGGGGGGAGGGGCACCAGCCATCACCAGGGGGGCGGCCATTATCACTGCAGAGTTCAGCCTCATCCTAGAGTTCTCAGCAGCCACCAATAAAGTTAGACAAGGGTTGCAAATGTTAGGGAAATCACGAGCAGCTTCAATGCTTAGACCAATGCTCCTGCAAATGAAACAATGGTCGTATTAATGCAGTCATTTACGATTGTTTATCCAGAAAATCCAGGAGAACCCAACCAAAAAAAAAAAAAAAAAAAAAAAAAAAACTAGACATATGAGAGAATTCCAAAAGAGCCAGATTAGACATTTTTTTTTGGTCCTGGTAGCCAGTAATTCTAGGTCTATGAGCTATTTCTAAATTCTAAATCTCAGTCTTTTTCTATTTCAATGGACTCCTAAAAACTGCAGAAATAGTAAGAAGTCCTTTCAGAAAACAAACTTGTACAGAACAGCCCATGGCCAAGTCCCAGCCACTTGAGAGACTGAGGCAGGGAGAATTATTTGGCCTCAAGATTTGGGGACCAGTCAGGTAACGCAGTATGATTCTGTTGCTCATGTATTTTAAATTTAATTTATAATAATTACATAGCTGCAATTTTATGGTATATATGTGAAATGGCCCACTGTCCTCATGACTAAATCACCTGGGCCTCAGAGCACCTCCCGTAGTCCTGGCTACTGCAGAGGCTGAGGCCGGAGGATGTTAAATTTCACACCTGCCTGGGCTGTGGAGTGAGTTCACAGCTGGCCCAGGCCACTTAGTAAGACAGGTCTTCGAATTCAACCGTAAAGTAAAACAGAAACAGAGTTGGGGATCAGTTCAATGTAGAGTGAATGCCTACTGTGTGCAGTCCCCAGGACCACTGAGAGAGAACAAGGAGATAAAGACTTAAAACCAGGGCTTAAACAGAAAACGTACTGGGTTTTTGTTGGTTTGTTTTGACAGTCCGTGTGATGTATTTGAACACTTTTACACATAGCACAAGTGAGAACAGAAACATATGCAGGATTCAATCTGATTAAACATTTCGTTCAGTCCTGAGCTTCTCATGATTAATATAATATAAATTCATAGCAAATTCCTTTAAAATGTATTTAATTTGTATGCTACAGAGACTCAGCTAAACTTTGTTCATTTGACAAGTAATGCTCTTTTTGTATCTGTCACACTTAAAAGTCTGATATATAAAGCTGTAATAATGTACTGATAATCCAAACTTGAGAGCTAAATATTAAATTCTTTTCATCCTGTCCAGAATAAATTCTACCTTTAAAAATATTTTAATAGCATTAAAAGTTTTATTTGCCCATATGGTTTTGTGATTGAGTTAGTAAGATGATTTTTGAGTTGTGGGTTAATACAAATGTGACAGCCTACATCGAGCTGCGTGTAATCCACAACACTATTGCTGACTTTTAGCGCGGGGAAAGGATTCTACTGGCACGAGCTTCTCTGTCATGTTAGGAATGAGCATGTTCTGTGAAATCAAACCAAAGCCCCCGAGTCACAACTGTGAGCTACCAGCCTGAGACACACTTTATTCTTTAGTACTCATCTGAGAATTTTTGTATTACAAAAAGTTAGCAATAAATCTGATGATCATAAAGCTGTAATACTCCAGTATAGCCTCTTGTAAGCCCAACATTGAAGATGGCCAGAACCGAACTATATATTAAACGGAACATAAATGAGACCGTAAATAAATGAATGAAAATAAATGTGTACGGTACAGTGACACAAGATTCTATGGACATGTCCGTGGGCCAAACTCTGATGGCTTCAAGGTCATTATAAAGGCATCAGTTCATAAGCTAGTGCGCACATTTACATGATGTGAACAGGTCTGAGGGTGCAAGAGGAGCTGTGGTGCTCTAGAAAGTTCAAGTGAAAATGAGGAGGGCTTGAACAGAGATACGCAGCACATGTTCAGAAGAGACTGTAGTCTTTATTAGCAGACCAGCCCTGAAAGACCGCCAGGAACTGTGTGTTTCTCACAGGCTCAGGGACTCTACAGCCAGGTTCCCCTTCCAGAGTCTAAACAATACATCAGAGTCTAATAAGTGCTAATGGTGATTTTTTTTTCTTTTCAACTTTGTGGGAAAGTGTGAATTAATTGTGTTTTCACATCTGGTTCATTATCTGAGAAAAATGAATTCTTTGCTTATTCCTCATAGAAAAATAATTTCTAAATGCATTAAAGACTTAAATGGGAAAAATAAAACCATGAGACTCCCCTCACAGGCTCCTAAAAAACCACACGTAAACTCCAGGGTGGGAAAACCGTCCCCAGGTGGGCCGTCCAAGGTTCTTTTTTGACCACTTAAAACTTGAAAACTTTTAGGTTTCAAAAGAACCATGTGGGGAAGAAAAGAAGCTGGTAACCGATGAACGCAACTGGAAGACCCCACTGGGACCCAGTAGGACTTCCCGGTTCAGCTAAGCATGGGAGGAGAGCAAGGAGGGACTGAGTGTTGCCGAAGCAGGCAGACCCAGATGGTCAGCATGTGCAGACTCACTGGTAGACAGGGGAGTGTAAAAGTTTTAAAGGAAGAGTGAATATCTTGACTTTTTGAGACAAGAGAATAATAAACGTGGAGTATAACCCCTGCCTGTCGGGAAGCTGGCGAAAGGCCGTGCTTGTTCTTTGCAAAGGGGGATACAAAAGGCTGGAACTCTTTTTAGAGTGCAGGCAGGCAACATCTTATAAAATTCAAACTACATGTTTCCTTCCTTACCCAGCAGCTCTTCCTCCCATGTAATAAAAGCAAAGCATATATGGGACCATATAATAAATGTTTGCTGCATGTTCGTGGTAACCAGAAAAGGATGAATGTCTGCCGATGGATTAATAACTCAAAAGTATGGCATATCCCTGCTGTGAATTATTGTATAAACACTACAGATCACTAAAAAGACTGCATTCGTGTTAAATCCAAGAGGCTTGCAAAGCTTTCTGTGATGTATTGTTAAGCAAAATTTATGATGAAGATAAGTGTGTGTAATGTCTTCATTTTGTTACAAAAAAAATGTCCCCAAGCAGGCTACATAGGTTAATACAGCATGCTCTAAGCAGGATGGAAGTGTGGCAGAGCTTGCTGGGCTATCCCCCAGTAATGAAGGGTAATGAGGGGTAGAGAGGGCTTGAAGTGTATTGAGGAGAGATTCAAATACAAGAGAGAAAGGGGAAAGGTATCAGAGTCTATGTACTATGCGTGTACCGATACAGAACAGTGGAGGAGAAAGATGAACCCAAAATGCATGCGGAGCTGCTGAGACAGTCCTTGGCCATGCCCTCTGCTCACCATGAAACGCCAGCTGCCATCGCTGTAGAGAAGTGACAGCAGACGTTCCTAGTCTCTTGGTAGCCTGGTGAAATCGCAAGTCTGCTTCCCATCAACCCTGGGCTAAAGCCAGCGCTTGGGAGAGTCCCTGGCCTGGCTCGCCTGTCTGACCCCAGCAGCCTTGGGGAAGGTGTGTGTCATTGGTCAGACTCTCAGTCTCCAGGTAACTGGTGTAGGTTTGAGATTCTCTTAGAGGGGCTTGTTCGATTCCATGACTGCAGAGATGACTGGGTTTGAGGGTAGAGATTCCATCAAAACAGAGGATATATCATGGACCAAGTGAGAGAGTGACCCATGTGCCCAGGACAGAGACAGCTCATTCCTTCCAAACGCATCTTCACCATCTTGCTTTATTTTGCAAAACAGAAACGGGCCCCTCTAACACCTGAGGAGAGCATGTGAAAGTTGGCACCTCAGAGACTCTATCTACCCAAGATTAGTGCCCCAGAGTGTGTTTCTGTGGTCTCTTTTCACCTTTGTACTGTGTCCCCAGCCAGATACATCCTTCATATGCTACAGGTTTCCCCAAAACACGTTGTCAATGCCTGAGAGTGTTAGAGGGTACTCTTCTCAAAGGAGGCATCAGGAGCACCCTTCCCTGGACTCAGCATCATCCTGCCGAATCCTGTAGGTCCCATGCCCCGCGAGCCCCGTACTCTGATGCACTGAGTCCCTTATTTCACAACGGCACAGGGACATCCTTGGCTGACCAACCTCGCTGAGCCCCGCGCTTCACACCGTTGCGACCCCGTCACCCTGTTGTCACGGGTTACCTCCTCTGCAGTACACACAGGGGCTCAGAAACTTCCTGGGCTTTTTCTTCCTCGCTGGAAGCAATGTCTGAATTCTCAGTGCTTCCCACACGGTCTGCCCTCGTCTCATTCACAGTAAGTGACCACAGTAAATGAGGTACCTGTGCCTCCTAAACTGTGAGGAGAGACTCAGAAGGAAAAGTTGTTACAACCTTCACTGACAGAAAACACGCCACTTCCTGCAGCTAACTGTAGCGTGAGCACCATCACTGTTGGCTCTAGATAAGAGGGCAGCCATTCACCACTGAGTTCTGAGCTCATCGGGATCTATGTTCTTAGCACTCCGTGGATTCATTTACATAGATTAACAATAAAGAATGGTTATTTTTAATTTTTTAATTTCTTTTGTTCTATTTGGAGGATGTTCTATTTGGAGGATGAATCATGGAGCCTCGGGTTTGGACTTGACTAGAAGCTAAGTCATGGCTCGCAGAGCCGAAACCCTGGCGCAGTGTGCAGCAGAGGGCTGTGTTTAATGGCTTATTGTCTCCCACACAGATCTTCACCGCGTTGCCGCCCTTCACTCTGGGAATCTTTGAGAGGTCTTGTACTCAGGAGAGCATGCTGAGGTTTCCACAGCTCTACAAAATCACCCAGAATGCAGAAGGCTTCAACACTAAGGTAAACGATGTGATGAGACAGCTCTCGCCTACGAAAGGCACAGCCTTCGGCTCTGAGTACCCTGCTGGTGAGATGAGCGGTCCTTTACAGAGGGCACTCACACGGCCCCTTCACATCCAGTCCTGTGAGCCAGAGGCAATTCCCTCAGGCCCAGCCAGCGTCTCCTGCCTTCTACCCACAGCTCTGGTATTCTGTGGGCAGCAGCATCCCATGTCCCTTCCCATTACACTCAGCCATATGCTCTCATGCGGTCCTTGTTAAGGCTGGCTACAAACCTAGCTTACTGGTTTTCATTTTGTGTGTGAGGTATGTGCATGTTTGCACATGGCGGAGGGGCACACGGATGCAGGCATATGCAGAGGCCAGGTGAGAACATTGAGTGCCTGTCATTCTCCACTCTATTTTTTTGAGACAGAATCCTTCATGAAGCCCGAGACCCACTGATTTGGGTATTTTGGGGTGGCCTCCTGTCCAGAAAGCTCTCATCTGCCTGCCTCTGCCAAGCACCACCCAGTGCCAGGTTTAAAGGCAAGCACGGCCAGTTCTGACTTTCAAATGAGCTGGGCATCCAAACTAAGGTCCTTCTGTCTTCTGGGGATGCCTAGAACTCAAAGTGCTGTATATTTCAGAGGCTCTTTCGGGGAAAGGGTAGAATTTGGAATACTTGCCTTGTATAATATGTCTTGGAAACGGAATCAAGTCTAACTATTTAACGAGTGCTCAACAAGTTTTGGGTTTTGGAGGAGTCAGGATTTGCCACTTTCAGAACAGAGATGCTCAACCTGGACAGATTATTCTGTAGGGGCTCAGGAATACCAAGGTGGGCCCATACATCCATGCTAACAGTGGTGGTGCCATTGGCTAATGTTGCCTGAAGGGAAGCCATGGATCTCCTCTGCAGAGAAGGCAGACTGTGAGCATGACCCTGGTGCTGAGTGGGGACTAGAGTGGTGTAGAGGACCACCCACCTCTTCAGGCTCTTCCCGAGGAGCTGCTACTGCTGGTTGGCTGTCACGGCTGCCTTATCCGTGGGCAGATGCAAGAGTGGAGAAAATAAGAGGCATCCTATTGACTCTGCCGCTTCCCATGCTTGCTGACTAATCTGTCAGCCTCTGCTTACTGAGTCCGTTAGTGGGGAGTTAGAAGCCTCCTTGCCACACTACTACTTGGCTTTCACAAGCCAAGTCTGTTGTCTACAGTCTGGATCTTTAGGGGTGGCGTGTAAGCAGAAGATGAACCCACGCTACCAGCCAAAGAACTGGGTGGGCCTCGGCCTCGTGCAGGCACCTAGTAAGATTTTTTTTTTTTGGCGTTTTTAATGGAGAGGTCAGGAAAACAATGGGCAAACATGAACCCATAAGGGCTGAGCTTAAGGAGCAATGGTACAGTCTTCCCAGCACACACGGGGCCTGGATCTGATACCAGTCATCAGGGTAAAATGGCAGGTAAATCAAATTGGGGACAAATCCGGTTGTCTCGTAAAGTGATGTCTCGTGCCATTTGGTGCTCCCAACTGCGGTTCAGTCGCCTTAATGACATTCTGCAGCCACCTGTAGACCCCTGAGCATGTGTCTCCTGGGCTAGGACCTAGTAACACAGCCCATGTATAACCTGGCTTCAAAAAACAACTTTTAAAAGCATCAAAGGGCTCATGACACTCTCATTAAGGATAAGCAGAACTCTGTGCCCTTTTGTTTAACGTCGCAAACATTAAAAGAGAATTTCACATTTTTTTTATTTATTTTGTATCTTGGGAAGCAGTGTGCCATGTCACTGTGGATGCGTGGAGGTCAGAGGACAACCCTCAGCAGTCAGCCACGTGACTCCTGGGGATTGAACTCAAGTCCTCAGACTTGGTGACAAGTACCTTCGCCCACTGAGCCATCTTGCCAGCCCCCAAAGAGAATTTTTTAGCGTGTGTGGCATTAACCTCCAAGATGACTTTAAAAAAAAAAAAATGAATGACTAGGATATTTTAAGACATTATAAAAAAATTTAAAAAAAAGACATTAAGGCGAAAAAATGAGAATTTATACATAAATTGGGTTTTAATGTTTTCAAAATAAACAGAATTTGGGGGTTTTTTTGCTTCCCACTTTTAACCTATACCCCGTTTTCTGAGTGACTGTGAAGTGTCCTCTTACAATGGGGAGCACTCATACACTGAAGCTCAGTTTTCAGATGTGGGTGGATTGTATGTCATCTCCATGCGGGTTGTCTTGAAGTAATATTATCTGGAGATCGTCCCGCCACCTATATGTAAACAGGAGGGAACAGTTTTTGTTTGTTTGTTTGTTTTATCTCGTTTTTTTTAAAATGTGAGACTAGCAGTGCCCCTTGCAGAAGGGACCCCACCATACCAGGGGCCTTCCCCATGCCTGACCTGTCACAAGCTACACACGAGATCCCAGTCCTGAACGCTCTGACCCCTGGTTTGTCTTCCTGCAGGTTTTCTGGGGTCACTGCATCAATGCCTTGGTCCACTCCCTCATCCTCTTCTGGCTTCCCATGAAAGTACTGGAGCACGGTAAGCAATGCTTTCGTGATTTCCACCACCAGCAAGGAATGTAGCCTGCCATGGGGCCAGCGCGTGTACCCTTTTCCGCAGCTTTGCACCACACGAGACTATAGACAGGGAACACAGACCAGCCACCCAGCAGGAGCTGGTTCCAAGTCTATCGCATGCAAGTCCTGTCAGTTCTGGAATTTTCTTTGAAATGGCTATGTAAATACTAGAAACTCCACACTTCATTTGTAAGTCTTTGACCTTGAGGGAGCACTTATGTCTCTTCCCCATGAATTTAAAAGCCTCTGCCACTCACTTAAACTTTCTGCTTCAAGTTCCTCATATCTGTATGCAGGTCTTGTCAAATTAATCCAATCCCGTGTTTCCTGAGAGCATTCTCCCCGACACACCTCTCTGAAGTCATAGCTGATTCTCCAGGTTGGCTTTAGTCCCTCAGCACAGGATAGCCTGTGCTAATTCCCTCTTCTTGATGAAAACACACCATAAAAATGCCATCCCTCTCAAATCATCAGAATCTCCCTAGGGAAAAAGGAATTGCTAATGTTGGCTAGGCAAGGCCCTGGATTTTCCGAAGGACAGTAGTATAAGGTTTACAAACTGTTCCTGTTGGTGTGCCCTGTGTCCCACCGGAATGGCTCATTGCACTGATGCTGTCTGGCCCATCCCATGTTGTCAGATGGACAGACAGCTGCTTATGTTCCGTGTGCTTTCCTTTCAGACACCTCACAGCTCCCTCTCTTTAGAAGGCCCTTAAAGATTTAGGTCAGAAAATGAAGTTGTCTGCTTCTAGATCCCTCACTCCCAACCCCCTCCCCAAAAAAGAGAACTGTCTAGCAAAACAATTGTCTTTGAACTCCAAAGGCCCCTAGCATTTCATCTTTATTTGCAGTGGATTCGATTTCTGAGGGCTCTTTAAATCAGAGTTCACAAGTAGAAGGGCCTGGGCTGTGGTTTCGTTTCTGCAGCTGTGGCATGTTGGTGACAGGAGCAGTCGTCCCCTTTGCAGGATTTGACTAGTGACAAGAGTGGCGCTCTTCGGAGCTCGAGAGCGCTCGGGGGCTGGGGTGGTAAGTCAGGTTTGTGCTCAGTCGAGACGGCCCTAGAAGAGTTTGCCTTCCAGCGGAGTTTCAGACGGCCATTATGTGCTACAGGGTGGCTCTCTAATGCCGGAGCTTGTGACCTGCAGGTGGTGGTGGCATTGCTACTGTCTGCCTAGATTCCATCACTCCGCAGATGTGGCCCGTGACTAAGAGTCAGCCTGCATACACGTCTAGCAGGTGTCGCCGAGTGAATTTAAAGTTGGGGTTTGCTTCCCTCATCTGTCCCTTCCAGTCCTGTTGTTTGCCTAGCAGGTGAACCAGAGGGTACCGGGGTCTTTGCATTTGTTGTCACTGTCAGCATCGGTGTCATCTGATACATTTTTAGCATAAGAGTTTTCTTCTAGCAGAGTTGCGCATAGCCTAAAAAGTCAAAGTGTAGGAGGGAACTAAATGACAGCTATTAGGTGGATTGGCATAGGGACCATTTTTGTTCTTCTTGATCTGATTTCCCTAACAAAGTAGATGACTCCTTTTGAGCCAGTTTGTAAAGTTTGTAGAAGCAGGAATTGTTAATACCACAGACCATATGCATTCATGTTTTCATGTGCTGGATTTCAAGGGTGAAAGATAAATTTAGGGGCCAGCAAGACGGCCTAGCAGGTAAAAGTGATTGCTGCCAAGCTTGATGACCTGGGTTCAGTCCTCTGAACCCTCATTTCAGACAGGGAAAACTGACTCCCGCAGCGTTTCCTTTGACTTCCACATGCTGTGGTACACATTCCACGGACACACAAAATAAATAATATAATTTTTCTAAAGAAAGGTCAATGTACAAGTGTAAGCTGAGTGTCTTTCCTTTTAAGACTTTGTACTTTATAGTACAATGTAGAAAATATCTCGAGTAAAGTGCAAGTGGCGTGTGATTGAACACAGAGTTTAGGAACACATTTTATTTGGGTTGTTACAACCTTTAAAGGAGGCCACACTTAGGGTTAGCTGTGACTCTGAATAGGACTCAGTTGTGCAGAAATGGCAGAAGATCCAAAGTGGGAAGTGGGCTGTTTGTCATTCCCTGTCATCCCTATATGGAAATCCTACCCCCAAGATGATGGAGAGGCGCGGCCACTGGGGTGGCAAGGCCATGAGAATAGAGCCCTCTTGAGTGTACTCTTGAGAAAGAGACTGGGGAGTGTGTCCTCCAGTGTGTGAGAATGCAGAAAGAAGAGCCCTCTGTGGGGAATGAAGCCCCTGCCACCCTCAGTAGTACCTTGATCTGGACTGTGAGGAATAAGTTAATGTTGATTGTCCCAGTCTGCGGGATCTTGTGGGATCAGTGGACAGTGTCATCCCTCCCCTCCTCAAACCTTGTGACCCTGTACATGAGAATGTGTCTGCACGTGCCCAGCATCCTATGTGGAAGGCTGAACTGTGAGATGACTACAGCATAAAGGAAAGGATGGTGGCTAGAGGGGTGGTGGGGGAAAGAACTGGGAACGCAAGGGAGCCTTTTCTTACTGAAGGGCTGGGGACAGGAGAGTTGTGGCATAAGGCTTTGCTTATGACTCAAGACTGTTTTATAGAGAAACGCAGGACTTGGAAAAAGATTTGGCATGAATTGCTGCTGCTGCTGCTGCCGATGGTGGTGGTGGTGGTGGTTGTGTGTGTGTGTGTGTGTGTGTGTGTGCGTGCGCGTGTACGTGTGCGTCTGCGTGTGTGTGTGTGTGTGTGTGTGTGTGTGTGTGTGTGTGTAGGCGGGGACCACATATTCATTTCCCCCGCCAGTCAGGCCCAAATAACCACACAGAAACTATATTAGTTACAACACTACTTGATCAATAGCTTAGACATATTCCTGGCTAACTTGTACATCTTAAATTAACCCATTTCTATTAATCTATATATTGTCACGAGGCTATGGCCTATCAGTAAGGTTTTCTGGTGTCTTTCTCCTTAGCAACTTCCAAAACTCTAGAATTGACAGAGACATCTTGCTGCCTGGACAGTCACACAAAGTTTTTCCATAACATTGGGACATCTATCTTCAGCCTATAGGCTGATAATACCTGGCAGACTTTTCAGTGAAGCAGGAAATTTGAAGATCTGTTCTGCCTTATAATGGCAAATTCATCAGTTGCTTTCTTCTATGTCCTGCAGAATGTCTGGCAGTCTCATCTATGGAGCAGGAACCCTGAAGAACCATTCCATCATTTGGAAAGTTCAGCAGTCACTTTTCTGTGGGTCCTGCATGTCCAGTTCATATAGCATAGAATAAAGCAGTCTAGGCAAGAACAGTTTCTTGCCCAAATGGCTAGCCTTGTCACATCGAAGGCAAATTCCATAACAAGTTTCTTCTATGTTCACCAATCTCTGAAATAATTGGTACTGCCAGAAGCAGATATGTCTCACTGTTGAGAAAAGTCTAATTTCTTAAAACATTTAAAATGCCATATTCTGTAGTCTTTGGAGTGTTGAAGATTATCTATGTAACTGAAAAATATCTCTGTATAGCTAGAAAACCTAACTAAGATGACTACAAGTTTGACTATTATAAAAGACTATTAATCTGTAATTTATAATTATACATTACATTTTTAATTGAACTGTATAAACATAATACCGTAAACAGAGTAGAAATACATATGCACAATGTAACAAAATCAACATTCAATTTGTATTAATAGACCAAGATCCATAGCAATGCAAAGTATTCATCTCTATATCGTATTCTATTTTTTTGAGAAATTGAATATAACCATTAATCACTTTTAATCAACCCTTTTAAATGAAAATAAACATTTATAAACAATCATTTTGGGAATTTGGGTGTAGTTTTCTCCAAACTGCTTCCTACTATTTGTTGGGCAAAGTATTTTTAGGGGTTCATGGAGACCTTTCAGGGGTCTTGTTTCATCAAACCACATTAGTCTGAAAGGAATTCACAGGTTCTCATCTTCTGTGGAAACAAAAGCTAACCTCTTTTCCAAAGTAACATATCCTTAGACTTAAATTTTAAGTTAAGATACCTTTAATATATATATATATATATATATGCACATATATGTATATGTGTGTATATATATATATATATATATGTTGGTTTACCTTAGCAGCCCCCAGAATCAAACATTTCTCTGCAGTCAAAAAATTCAAAGAAAACACAATAACATACATAATCCAGACTCTCTGTGTAGTATATTCCATCTTTACATGGCTTATTTTTCTTTACTCCTTTGATCTATGACTGTTTGTACTCTTTTATATTACTTTTACTGTCTCTTTAAAGGCTTTACTTCTTTTTATAACTGTCTATATCTTACATATACTTTTTGAACACATGGCGACCTGTCCAGAGGTTTATTTTTGTCTGAATCTGTCTTTATTGCATATCATTTTCTGACCAGGAACGCTTCTTAAAATACTAAGCAGCATGGCTAGGACTAAGGCTGATTTGCTTTTTGGCCCTGCCCAGTCCAACATGGTGGAGATATGTTTATCACCAGCTCTGTGAGCCATGCTCACTGCTCCAACTCCAGAGACACAACAGATCTGTGCTGCCATTAAGCAATTTGTAACATGCTGTTCACAGACCCCTTTAAGTACAGGATCTCCTGAAAAAACCAGAGTTCGTTCTGCCAGCACAAACCAGGAAGCCAGATTTTAAAGAAGCCATGTAATGTTTGCTGCTAGCACTGAATCAGGAAGACATCTGTTAAAGGAGCTGTGCCTTTGCTTGCTGCCAGCAAACAGAGTCTGTCTGAAAAACTGTGGCTACCAAGAAGCTGTGCTTAATTCTTTTCTTTTGTGTCCTAGAATTTCTTCCCAAGCTCTCTCAGTTATGTGGGTGTAGCTGCCCCCCACATTGGCATGCCATTTGTAAACAGAGACTGCTCCTTCGTTTCCTGACTGCTCAAACTCAAATAATCACACAGATATTATATTAATTACAACACTGCTTGGCCAATAGCTTAGGCATATTCTTGGCTAACTCTTAATAACCCATTTCTTTTAATCTATGTATCACTATGAGGCTGTGGCCTACCAGTAAAGTTTTCTGGCATCTTTATCCTTAGGCAGCTACATGGGGTCTCTCCAACTCTGTCTACTCTCTCTATCTCTGTTCTGATTTCCTGCCTGACTTTACTCTGCTAAACTATTGACCCAAAGAGATTTATTCATTAACCAATAAAAACAACACATATATAGAAGGACATCCCACATAATGTGTGTTTAATTTTATGTGGATAGATAGATTTGGTAGGATGTCAATGGTAAAAATCCAGAAAGTGATTTAATGTCCTAAATACAAGTGAGTTATTTTCCCTCCCTCCCTTCTTTCTTTCCCTCCCTCCCTCCCTCCCTCCCTCCCTCCCTCCCTTCCTTCCTTCTTTCTTCCCTCCCTCCATCTGTAACTCCAGCTCCAGGGTATCTGATGCCACTGACTTCCTTAGGCACCTACTCTCCCATATACAAAACCATACAGAAAGAAACACACACACACACATGAAGTATTAAATTAATAATAGTGGTAATTATAATAATAAACCTATAACTAAGATAATTGTAATAGCAGTAACCATAATAATTTTTTGGCTTTTCAACACAGAGTTTCTCTGTGTAGCTTTGGCGCCTGACCTGGAACTCACTCTATAGACCAAGCTAAGTTTTGAATTAGATCTGCCTGCCTCTGCCTCACAAGTAAGTGCACCACCACTGCCTGACAATAAAAAACCTTTAAAAAATAAGAAACATGTACTCTGTCTCCAAGAGTAGAGTACAGAAACATAGTGCCAATTTGAGACAATCCTGGGTGTTCTGCAAAGCTAAGGACCCCATCTAGTACAGAGTGTCTCTAGGCCTGCATCCCTCCTTCCTCAGCTGCTTCCTGAAGCCTCACCCCTACTCAAAGTCCGGAGGAACCTTTGTTTGACCAGGACTAGGGTCTCTAGAGTGACTTTGCATCTTCATATGCTACCACGTGAATTATGTCACAAAATCGACGAGTGTTATTATAAAATCCTCTCCCAACCATTGGTGGCAAAAGGCTCGGGCACCTATGAGCTCTATTTATTTTTGCCAGGGCAATATGATCTAGGGAAGAAACATTCTTAAGGTGTGGGCAGGTCATTCATTTTCTAGAATGTTTCCAAGAATTTTCCTTTGCTTATTTTTGCATGGTTTTGGATAGACTTCCAAAGCAGTCATGTTCATGGAGTTTGTGGGGGACTCCTTCCAAGTTTCAAAATAAATTTTTCCTCTCAGGAAAATCAATAAATCAGATTTCTCTCAGTGTCCTACCATCAAGCACCTGATGTGATTTACCTAAATCTGCCACCGCTTTGATCTGAACATGTCCATAGGTTAAGGTTATGGATGGCGTGGTCTCAGGTCCCACAGCTCAGTGCCATGTTGGCTGCTCTTGGGCTTCCACTGGCATTTCCAGCCTACACAGATGGATGGCCCTCCTTGAAGTGGAATGTAATTATTGACAAAGGAACATAAAATTAATTTTGATTTGAATTTTTTTCTGATTTTTCCTTGATGAAATTTATAAAGGAAGAAAGGAGAAGGAATGCGCTTCCCAGAAGAGAAAACTTCCATGAAAATATTGGTGCTGGTTAGTTTTTTTGTTTTGTTTTGTTTTGTTTGTTTTTCAACTTGACGCAAGCTAGGGTCATCAGGGAAGAAAGAACCTCAGCTGAGAAAATGTCTCTGTCGGAGTAGCCTATAAGGAGGTCTGTGGGGTAGGGGGGCTCTTAATTAATTATTGATATGGGAGGTCCCTTAGCCCACTGTGGGCGGTGCCATCCCTTTGCAGGTGGTCCTGAGGTATAACAAAGGGAGCTGAGTGTAAGCCTGAGAAACAGCATTCCCTCATGGAATTCAGTTCCGAATCCCAGGTTCAAGCCTTGAGTTTCTGCCCTGACTTCCCCTTGTGATGGACTGGGATCAGAGCCTGTGCACCAATAAGCCCTTTTCTCCCCCAATTGCTGTGGACTCTAATGTTTTATCACATCTATATGGAGCTACTCCAATGCTGACCTCAGTTCCCTAAAGTCCAAAGTGGAAGTAATCAGTCACTTTTAAGAAGAAATGGTGGCATGGCGGTACTTCAGTATTGACCCTGATTAAGAAACGGGCTTTTCAGCATTGGAGAAGGCACTTATGCACCAAATGTGTCACTACTGTGA
Organism: Arvicola amphibius; assembly: GCF_903992535.2. NCBI lineage: Eukaryota > Metazoa > Chordata > Mammalia > Rodentia > Cricetidae > Arvicola > Arvicola amphibius. Next base: position 54,355,422 of record NC_052059.1, read on the forward strand.
GATCGGGTCTGTCGCAGATGCTGTGATCATGCTAGCCTATAATAGTATGACTGTCACTGCTGCTGGGAGCTCCGCTGTGCATCCTGTAAACTCTCATGACTTGTTCCACACTGAGCTGGATTTAGGCAAGTCTGCCAGCATTCTGTGGGCTCTTAAACTCAATCACACCTCTTCATGAGACAAAGCAGAGGAATGGGCACATTCTCTAGACCAGGGGTCTCCCAAGTGCTAGAGATGCACAGAACAACACATGACCCTTTCTGCTCTGGAACTCACAGCCAGGGAAGGCTTGAAGAGGGAGGCCCAGGTCAGATGGAATGTGTTCCCAGGAAACCTAACATTCTCAGGACACTCTGAGAAGTGGCAATAGACCAGACGGAGGCAAACACCTAAGTGAATAAACAGGTGTAAATCAGCATTCCACGTTTCTGTTTCTGTAGTTTGGCAAAAAGCTCAAGGGAGTATCTTCAGCCAGGATGCAATCCACTTGGGAGTGCTCTGGTCAGGGGTGTGCACTGGTCAGGAGTGTGCACCAATCAGGGATGTGCACCGGTCAGGATTGTGCACCAATCAGGGATGTGCACCAGTCAGGGGTGTACACTGTTCAGAAGTGTGTTAACTGTATGTTTCCTGTGGTCTTGGCACTCCCACTTAAGCCTTTGATCCTGGAGAAGCTGTTCCTCCAGAGCAGGTTAATTTCTGTGGGTGGCTGGTGACAAACCCTCAGTAGACAGGCCTCCTGGTGACAAGCCCTCGGTAGACAGACAGGCCTCCAGGCATCTCTTCATCAGACTCTACACACCCGTACTCCTCCTTATGTTAGCTCTGGCCAGTGCTCCTAGCACCAGGGAACGCCCCTATGATCCAGATCTGCTGACGTTATTCAGGCTTCCCAATCCTAAACGTGCTCAGGACACCTTAACCACATCTTTCTCTTGAAGGTTCTGACCCATGTTTTGCCCTCCCCTCCTGCAAGTTCTAATGGGATCCTCCATGGAATTTTCCGGTGTACCCCTCTGGCCCATGATTTCCATTTTAAGGGTGTCTTAAACAACATAGAAGTCTTGATGATCTTAGTCTATCAAGTGAAGAGAATATGTTCTTTTTATTTGAGGTGGTAGTGGGTGAACCTAGGGCCTTGCTCATATTAGGCAAGTTTCCTACTGGTGGACTACATCCCCAACCCTCTTCTTACTTCTTACTGTTTCTCTTTTTTTTTTAAATTCAGAAGTAGAGCCTTGATAATTTGGCCCAGTGACTCTGGTTTCCGCACTCACTCGGTAATGCCTTGAGCTTTCTGTCTTGCCTCTGCCTTGCAAATAGCCGGAATGACAAGCCACCAACATGCTCATTCCCATTGTATGCCTAAGCTCGGGAGCCTCGTGGATGCAGAGGAAAGAGTGGCTGAACTCGCAGCCCTTAATGAGGAAACAGGCATGTGCTCTTTTGGTGGGAAGGAGATACCTCCATCTCTGAGAGACTGAGGAAGGAGGGGCACAGCTGTTGCTGAGATCTCCTCACAATGTAGGTGACAGCCACCTGCTTTCATCTGTGTGAGGACCACACATCAGACCCTCCATCTATTCATCCTGAACCCAAGTCCTTCCTAGGCAGAGAGAGGATAGCATAAAAGCTTCTGTCTCCATCTGTTGTTAGCTGATATGGCTACCAGTGGGTTTAACAGAAGGATAGCTTCCCAGAGCCATTCTTGTGCTTAGAGAGGACTGCGGGGCACTGCACCTGGTTTCAACAGCCATCAGGTTCAGTCCCACAGGCTCCCCTGAGTCCACAGCCCCTGAGCTCACCCTCAGCTTCCATACAAGCCGGAGAGTTTTGTTTGTTCCTTCCTAAATAAATCTCAGACTTCTATTCACAACTGTTGGCAGGATTTTGTCAGGGGCCCCGTCCAGGTACTAGCGCCTGGGAAATATCTGTGCACCAGAGATAAAAAAAAAAAAAAAAAAAAACCTGTCCTCCGTGGCCACATTGATATTAGGTGTCACCACCAAGTTTACCTTCTCTCATTTTTAACTTCCCTTTTCAAGTCTATTTTTAGTAAACAGAAGGGGGAAAAAGATACTGAAATTTGAGTTCCGTATCCTTAACTTCATCCAGCTGAGATGGCAAAGCAAGAAGAAAAGCCAAAGGCTCATGTAACCAGGAACTTAACCCAGCGCCATCATGAATGTAATTATAATCGCTACCACTTGTATAAACCCTTCTTTTTAGAGAGTCCTTTCCAACATTTCATCCCACTCTGTATAGAGACAGGGAAGAAAGTAAATGTCCTCTTTATGAATGTGTAGTTGGGAGCAGAAATAACGGTGCCGGCGATAGCGATAGTGGAGCCGTGTCCGCAGGTTCGGTTCTGAACGTTTATTTGTAAAAGTTATCTGAATCCTGGACAATATCTCTGCTCTGGATATAAACTCGGGAGTAGCAAGCCGTCTGTAGCTTCTCTGAGCCTCTGGAATCTTAAGAGGCCCAGCTGCTTAGGCAGGGGGTGGGGTCCCGCCTGAGAGTCTGGAGTCTGAAATCATTCTGCTCAAAGTTTCGAAGCAGAGGAAGAGAAGGCAGCGGGGACTTGGCATGGGTTCCAACCAAAATGTCTTGGCAAATGTGCTTATGGCAGGAGAAGAGGCCGGTGTTCCTGACTGCTCCCTAATGCCTTCTCCAGGACAAGATGCCTGTGGCTGTCGCTCAGCTGTCCCCTGGTTCTTACTCCAACAGAAGTACACATATGTATCTCCCATCTGCTTTCGTGATTGCCTCGTCCTATCGTTTTAGCCATACAGAACCCTGCTAGGACCTTTCGCCTTTTGTCGGAGCCATTCCTGAACGCTGTGGCTTGGCTGGGTAACGATGTGATGTTTTGAACGAACAGTTAATTGCGTCATTGTGAAGTGTAGTCAGTCTCCCCTTTGGAGGATTCTAAAGGGGCTCCCTGGTCGTTCTGTCTGTTCAGAAAACGAGATATACTTTTCTTATAAATTGTGGCTTTTCCCACAACTATTTTCAAAGAAATTTTGCATACAACGTTTTAGGAACTGTTACTACTTAATACGGAAGCCAGTGTGGTTTTGTCCCAGTTGTCCACAAAAGCTTGCTATAATGGCTGCCTCCACACCTCATCTGTCTAAGCCTACCTACATTATACTGGTCCCTGAACCCACCGTAAAAATCGCGAACAATGTGTATCTAGAACAGACTCCCAAGCTGCTTGCGTGGGGCTCCTCTTGACGCCTCAGACTGTCTGTGTCTCAGAGAGTGCCCTGCTCTCCAGGACAGCTCTCCTCCCTTGCGTAGAGCCTGAGCACCATCATGACAGAGGATCTGTCACATACAGCTAGCTGCAGCTCAATCTAAAGGCAGCTCAGTTGCATCAAGCCAAGTACATAGTAAGTTGACTTTTTTATTCACCCCGTGGAAATCATTCAGTAGGCTTTAGGAATAGACAATGAATGAGTGGTCTCCTTTTCCAAGTTACTCCTCCTTCCTCCTCAGGTCAGGCCTCCTTCTCAGATCATCCTCCCTCTCCCAGGCTAGTCTTCCCTCCTCTCTCAGGTCTGCCCTCTCTCCTCTCTTAGGTCAGTCCTCTCTCCTCTCTCAGGTCAGTCCTCCCTCCTCTCTCAGGTCTGCCCTCCCTCCTCTCTCAGGTCTGCCCTCCCTCCTCTCTCAGGTCTGCCCTCCCTCCTCTCTCAGGTCTGCCCTCCCTCCTCTCTCAGGTCAGTTCTTCCCTTCAGGGCAGTTCTCCTTCCTCTCAGATTATCCCTTCCTATTTATTTTACAGTGTGCATAAAATGGGGACTGCATTCTGAGCCGTCTGTATTAGACAAATGCTTCACATTTTCAAATCTCTTTTGGTCCATGAAGCAGCCTCCACTGGAAATACTGATACCAGAGGAGACTCGGAATGAGTGTGGTTTGCACACTTGTGATTCCTGCCCTGGTGAATCTGAGGCGATTGTAATAAGCTTGATGCCAGCGAGGCTACAGCAATACCCTGTCTCAAAAACAAAACAATGACTGGGCATGGGGCGGGAGGGGGGGTGTTAGAACTCAGTAAGGAGCACTTCGCTAATATGTGTACAGTCCTGATTTCTGTCACCAGCACCGCAGATTAAAAAAAAAAGGTCAGGTCAGGTCAGATGTCGTCGTGTATGTCAGTCATGCTGGCATTTGGGGATTGTCCCAACACTCAAACAACAGCCAAAGCTGTGAGACTGTGACTGCGGGCTTTGTGTTTTGGCTCAGTTTTCCTCTCCATCTAACTCCCATCTGGCCAGAGTTTTTTTCTAGGTTCCCCAGGTTTAGTGTAGATGGACCACCAAGGCTCCAGATCACTGCTCATGCCAGCTAAAACTCTCTGTGCTTGTGAATACACAGGATGGGTAGACTGGGAAATCCATCTGGACCTAGTAGAGGAAGAGGAGCTGAGGCTCGCATCTCTGCCACTAAATGCAGGGGGCTGATGGGACAGCTAAGAACATGGTGCATTTCCTACCCAAAGGGAATCTTAGGGCTCATTTCAGGCATCATCACTGCATCTTCCTCTTTAATCTCTGTCCCTCCATGAAACCTCCATGTTAGAAACGAGGCATATAGGGCTCAGTCTCAAATAAAATAAATAAAAAACCAAAAAACAATTCTGCCAGTGGAACTGGGGTAAGAAAGCCAGGTTGTACCAGCGTCTCCTAACTCTCATGACCCGGGGTTTGCCTGCTAAGCTAATTCCTTCCCCTGCCTCGTTTACCAAAGTCTTTCTGTTGCATGCAGTCATGTTTCGTGTTGTCCATTCCTATCGTGAATTGCAGACGCTGCTGCAGGTCCTCACGGCTCCTCCTCCAGCCAATCTTCCTATGGCAAAGACTAGGTGACTAGTCTCCATGACAAGTCAGCGACCCATTTTACCTCCCTGTTCAGCCTGAGGTCCTTCACACTCCCTGCTGCTCTCCCTCTAAATTGTGAGCAAATGCTGTCATTCTACTTCGAAATATTTGCCAGCTTCTGTCACTTCTCAGTACCTCTGACATGGCCTTTCTGGCCCATATTGTCAGTTGGACTTCAGCGAGGGTGGGGGTATGTATCTGCTGCCCAGGACAGTAGCCACTAGCCACCTACGGCTTCTGAGCCTCTGAAATGTGGCCAGTGTGACCAAGGAGCCAAGTCTCTGTAGCAGCTCCATCATTAGAGAATTGTATCGCTATATGTACACTGTACAGTTCACCCATTTCAAGGTATAATTCCATTACACAACCCAACCGCGTCGTCGTCATTAACGTTCAGATGTTTCATCACCCCCAAACGCTGTCACCCGGCCCTCAAGCCCTCAGCTCCTGGCAACTGCAGCATGTCTGTGCAGATCTGTCCACTCTGGACGTTTTATATAAACAGAAGCATGCAACATATGGCTTTTTGACCCTGGTTTCTTTCCCTTTTCAAGGTTCGTCCGTATCGTGGCATGTAACCTTACTTCATTCCTTGTTATTTCTCAATAATGCTCTATTGTATTGATGCGCCCCTCACTGAGTGATGGACAGTTATTTGTTCATTCACCGGTTGATGGACATCTGCATTATGAATAGGCTACTGTGGCTGAGGAATAATGATGCCCATTGTTTTAGGCTTCATGGGCAGTTGTGAATAATGCCGCTATGAACAGTCATGTATAAGCTTTTGTGTTCCGTTCTCATTTTCCTTTTTCTTGGGAATTACTGGGCCATGTAATAAATGTGCACAATCTTTTTTAGGAAGTGCCAATAGTTCCCCAAAATGTCTGCACAGCTTACTCAGCTTCCGGCCGTGTGTGAACGATTACAGGTCTCTGCACTTTTTGTTGACTCCCTTTTTGGTTTTGCGAGACAGAGTCTCTCTGTGTAACAGTCTGGGTTATCCTGGAATTCCCTCTGTAGACCAGGCTGGCCTCCAACTCACAGAGCCTGCCTCTGCTTCTCAAGTGCTGGGATTAAAGGTGTGCACCACCAACGCCTGTCTATGACCCTTTGATTGTCGTTTTTTGGTATAGCCGTCCTAGTGGGTACGAAGTGATTCTTCAAATGGCTTTGAGATTGTGTCCTTTATTCCCAATCATGTTGAGTTTCTCTGAATCCCTGTCAGCCATTTGTAGATCTTCTCTGCTAAATCTGTCTCTCCAGGTCCTTTGCCCATGCTCATATTGAGACGTTTCATGCTGTTGGGTTCTTTCCATGTCCTAGACACAAGCTTCTCATCGGACACATGATGTACAAGTGTTTCCTCCATTCTTCTTTCTCTCATGTTCTTGATGGTATTATCTGAAACACAAAAGTCTCCAGTTTTGCTTCTAATTGTCCTTGGCTTGTCACTACACTTGTGGCGTCTTTTCTTGAGATCAACCTTAAATCTGGGGCTAGGAAGATGTGCTTCTCTCATCTATTCTAAAGTTTATATTATTTTGGCCCTGTGTTGTTTTGTTAATTTCATATTGTAATAATAGGCATGGACATAAGTAAACTCTGAAATCTGAACCCTTCTCCATGTGGAAATAGAGACCCTAGTTACACTGAGCTTGCTGGTCTAACCTTTGCGAAATTGTTTCGTCACCTCAATCTTTTAGCTCTGTGCCCATTGAGCAACATCTCATTCTCCCTTCCTCCTCCTCCCAAGCCTCTGGGGTTTCTTTTTGAACCAATCTTTTTCAGTTAATTTAAAGGTAAGCAAGTGGACGGAGCCAGCAGCCGCCATGACAGATGTGCCGCTCTGCTGTTACCAGTATCGCCCGCCCGTAGTCGCCTGCACAGCTGGTCGCCTGCACAGCTGGCCGCCATCTCCTGCCAAACTGACATTGTACTTGTTATCATCCCTATTCTGTTCACCCGTGAGTCGCACTGTTCCTCTAAGAATATTGGAAACCACTTCACCTAAGGCTCAGCATCCCCCCAACCCCCATCGTCATCAGCCATGATTACCATAGAAGTGCAGATGCTTTGGTACAGCTCACCTCTGTTGGCCTCTGGCTGCTTCCTCTCTCCCTGAATCTCCAAACACACTGGTCTTCGTAATAGACTTTGAGCTCGTTGAGCACTGTTTTCATTAAGATTCTTAGCCATTCCTTTTCTTTTCCAGAACCTGTTTTTAATGATCATTGAATTAACTCCTCTCTGTCATTCTGATCTGTTCATGTGTTACCTCTCTCAGATAGTATAGCTTAAATTTCTTCATAGCTAACTGTATATCAGTTTGTTCATTTGTGTATGCTCTGTTTCCCCCTTTGTCATTCAAACTCCATGAAGGTGGGAGCCTCCTCTTCCCAGTTCCCACAGTGCCTTGTACAGGGTAGATTTGAGTACATAAATGACTGAACTTACTCCTTTCATGGCTATGATCTTTGTTAAATAAGCCACCCCTGTCTCATGTCATGTGACCCTCAGTGGAGCATGTCTTTGAAGTGCTGTATCCACTGTTAAGATAACCTCAGACCCAATTTCTAGAAATAGACACTCTCAGTTTAGAACGGCTGTTGGCAAAGACAGGATGAGCATCCCCAACTTGGGACCGGAAGCACTTCCTTGCTTGAGGATTTTGAACTGTGACATGATTAACATAGACTCCACTCATTGACTGTCTCTAACCCAACACCTAAAAGGCTTCTGTGGGATTTCAAAGCACTTAAGATTCTAGGTTTTCAAATAAGGGATACTCAGCCCACAGGTCAGTGTGTTGTCTTACTGAAATTAATTTAGCAGCTCTCTTTTCTAACTTTCTCTGTGCTTGCTTTAGATGAGGTTCTCCCCTTTCTTTATCACCTCTCCCCTCAGTTCCCAGAGCTTTCTGTTTATGGCCATGGTAGAATCTCTTTCTGAACTCCTAGTGCAATTTTTAACAACCCCAGCAACAGTCATAAAGTTCAGGACTGTAGTTAATGCAGCCCTGGTGCCTACCACTCTGCGCTTAAGCTTCCTCTGGCCACAGACTGACTTTTCAGAGCCAGGAGCAAAGCTGGACCCTAGAGCTGGACCCAGGGACCATCTCCCTACTAGAACTCACCTGGAACTCAATCCAATTAGCACACCCTTTTAGGAAAATAAATAGAATCTTCAACAGATTAGATAAGTAAGTCAGCCCAAATACGTGTGGGTAGCAGCAGCTGCACTGGAAATGTGAATACGGAAGTCCCTGAGACCTGGCTCATGTGTTGTCTTCACCCCATCCCCACCTCCCAATCTGAACCTGAGTGCCAAGGAGGGACAGAGATGGGAAGCCATTCCTGACTTGAAACTAGTTTAGCATGCTCGGGATCAGAGTCAGGTTTCCACAGAGCAGATGTCACCAAGCAGGGTCTCTCAGCCTTTGTAGCTACTCAGGACCTTGCTAGGGACTCCTGGGAAGAAAAAAGTGTGAAAATTAAAGTGGAGCTTTAAAGTCCTAGCTATGCTTGAAACACCCCTCACTGGATCACTTTGACTCCCAGAAGCTCATGTGGGTTCTCTCATGAGAGAACAAGAACAGCGAACATCTCCCCAGATAGAGTCAGTCACTTTGCACTAGCTTTGATGCTGTATGGCCCCGTGTCAGCAAAACTTAAAAGAGAAAGGTTTGAGGAGGTCCCCTGGCTGAGGCACTTGGTGTGCTCTTAGACCAGTCCTTGTTCTGCTTGTTTTCAAGTCAGACCAAAAGATAACTTTGTTGTAGGAGGCCGCTTGTTTGTTTCCCAGCCACCCAGACTCCCAAAATAATCACACAGAAACTGTGTTAATTAAATCACTGCTTGGCCCATTAGCTCTAGATTCTTATTGGCTAATTTTTACAACTTAATTCAACCCATCTCCATTAATCTGTGTATCGCCATGAGGCTGTGGTTTACCGGGTAAAGTTCAGGCATCTGCATCTGGCAGGGCTCCACGGCTTCTCACTGACTCCGCCTCCTTTCTCCCAGCATTCAGTTTAGTTCCCCCCCCCCCAGCTCTGTTCTATCCTATCAGGCCAAGCCAGTTTCTTTATTCATTAACCAATAAAAGTAACACATAGACAGAAGGATCTCCCACACTATAACTTGATTTTAGAAAACTATACATTCAATGAAAATCTACCATTAGTTTTGTTTGAAGGTCTGCCACTTTGTATTATTCATTTGAGGAAAACATAAGATGATAAAACAATACCATTGTAATGAGAAAGTACCTTTAGAGTCCCGAAAAAGTCTGTTTTGAAATGACCTCAGGCTTTGAGAGATGCTCCTACTGCTCCATTTTCTATGTTCTAGAGGGGAAAAACAACAGATTGTACTGTAACCTTCTCGATACTGATAGCACTTCTTTGTTTTCCAGATACTCCGCTGGCCAGCGGTCACGCCACAGACTATTTGTTTGTTGGAAATATTGTTTACACGGTAAGTTTAGCACTAAAGGACACACATGTGGGTTATTCCTCCCCAGTTATGCAAGGCTCTCCACAGTAAAGTGAGATACTCTATGTCTTTATGAGCTATCAGATTCCCTGAAGTTCAGACTTCCGATCAAGAAATACTTGCGTCACACCAAACTCCTCTCTTTTTTTCCCCACAGTACGTTGTGGTTACAGTTTGTCTGAAAGCTGGCTTGGAGACAACAGCCTGGACAAAAGTGAGTTGTCTTTGGAGTCGTTTCTTTCTCCATGGTAGATAGTTGTGTGCGATCACTTCCATTTAGTCCTTGGGAAACAATAAATCCTATACAGTTGTCTTCTTTCGAATTTTGCAAGTAAAACTTTTCGATCGTTAAGAAGGCAACTTGGAATTTGGAATCCGACTGCTCCTGGTGCTCTATTTGCTCGGCGCCTAGCAAGCTTACTATTATCTGCCTGAAATGAAAAACTCTCATTATAACTGAGGGGGTGGGGAGAGAGGAAGAGGGAAAGGAGTAAAGAGAGTGAGGGAGGAGAGAGAGAGAAAACATACAGACGGAGAAGTCAGAAAATGTAGTATTTGCACATAACTTTACTATGGCAGTCCTGTGCTGTCTTTCACTCTCTGACTTTGTGTGCATTCTCCAATAAGAGGGCGCATTGTACATAGACAGTTTTATCATCTCTTCTTCTCCTTGAACCTCATGTTCCGAGTCCTTAAAGCGCACTTCTGTGAAACTATTGCTCATGCGTAAAGAATACAATTTGCGTAGCTATCCAGGTTCATTCTATCAGCATCCCATTTATTATTATTTCCAAGATGGGGTAACGACCACACTTCCCAGTGTCTGTCTACCGAGGTGTAACTGTAGCTCACTTACCTCCTGCTCTGGTGATGAGCAAATGGGGTAGGACAGAAGGTCACCCGGGAGCCAGGGCATCTCTTAAAGGATGATTGGCAGATGGGAGGTGGGAATAGCAACTTAGCCAGGAGTGTTGCAGGAAGAGGCAGTGAGTGTTGCAATACAGAAGAAGTGCTTGTTCAAAAATAGAACCTAGAAGGCAGAGTTTGCGAGGGATTAGAGGGTAGGCTGTAGAGAGAGAAGCCAGGGATTGTATTAAGAGTTCAAAGGAGAGAGACCAACAACTTAATGGGGCATAAGCTTCCCAAGGTTTACCTCATCAGAGTGAAGAATAGAGTTTTAGTTTCTAGAGCCAAGGAAGAGAAGGGGGCAGGGACACACAGGGAGATCTAGTGGGTGCAGAGTGGTGCAGGGTGGGAGGACTTGCTTTAGTGTTCTGTAGGATATGGGGTAGCTATACTGAGTACCCACTTTCAGAACAACTGGAAGAAAGAATTTTGGATGTTCCCACATCCAGAAATTATGTTTTGTGGATGCGGATATGCCAGTTACCCTGGTCTGGTCATTGTTCACTATAAACATGCATTGGAGTGTCACACTGTACCTGTGAATGTGAACAACTGTATGTGGATTTTTAAAACTCTATCAAATATGCTATTTCAAGTTTTGAGAATAGGTATTAGCCATTCTGGGTTGTTTTTAAATAGACAGATGCTGTCTTTAGGTGATAAGAATATTCTGTCTGTTTGTCCAATTCACCTCTCTCTCACTAGATGGCTGCACCCTTGCTTCAAAAAGCAGACCCTTGGGCTAGAGAGATGGCTCAGTGGTTAAGAGCATTGTCTGCTCTTACAAAGGTCCTGAGTTCAATTCCCAGCAACCACATGGTGGCTCACAACCACCTGTAATGAGGTCTGGTGCCCTCTTCTGGCCTGCAGGCATACACGCAGACAGAATATTGTATACATAATAAATAAATATTTTTAAAAAAAGCAGACCCTTGAGATAAGCCCAGGGATGGGTGGGTCATGACTGGGGCATGGATTTTAGAAGAAGGTGAGGCTCAGAGCATCATCCTCTTCAGGGTAGTGTAAGCCACCATTAATTAGACGTCCTCATTACAAATCCTAAGACAAGGAACTTACTGAGAAAGGCAGAGTTCTCCAGTAACTAGTATATCCCCAGTTTCTCCCCACCAAGAAAGGGGCTTGGATGTGGGATAGGGGTTGGACAACTTATGGGCTGGAGTGGACCCCCAGGCCAGCAGAAAGCCCTGTCTAAGCATGTGTTTCCTCCACAGTTCAGTCACCTGGCCGTGTGGGGAAGCATGCTGATCTGGCTGGTGTTTTTTGGTGTCTACTCAACCATCTGGCCGACCATCCCTATCGCTCCTGACATGAAAGGGCAGGTCAGTACCATGAATCGTGTGCGTCTCTCCATTGTGCTTGTGCACATGTGAGTGAACCAGCTCTCTGTGTCTTGTGACAGTGAACTTCAGGAAAGCCTATTACCATCTGCTTGTGTCAGAACTTAACAGTAGATGAACCAATTCAACCACAGCTAGAAGAGGTGGTCTCGTCCACACAAGTGGTATGAGACATTTAAATACCGTGAAAAACGTCACCCTAAGTCCTCTGACTTACACGCCGTGCCCACATTTCCTTAGTTATGTGTTGGTTGTGTGCAACACTGTAATTTTGTGCAGAATGGGAGTAGTTTTGAGGCTGTCATGATCAAAGCTTGTGTTGATTACAGGTTCAGTCTAAGTATATGATTGCTTAATTGCTAACTGGTCACTTGTAAAATATCAACCTGAGAACTCTAGTAACCAGATACTTGATGTGCCAGAATCTCTCTCTCTGTGTTCATCTCTTCAAACCAGCCAGAGAAGCTGAGATTAGAGATCTTACATTTGTTTGAATTGTTTCTGATTTTACTTTCGATTGCCTATGCCCAATTGTCTAACATTGAGCCACTAACAATGACCAGTTAGGTCATTGAACTCTCTCACATCCGGTGTGGAGAGAAAGGATTTGGTATGGCCTATAGCACTAGCCTCCTCAGTTCCCAAGTGAGACTGTATGAGCCCACCCCCTAAATGCTGGACTACACATAGTCAGGATCATCTTAGATCCCCAAGGGAGAATGCTCCATGCCCTAGGCTTTCACAGCTCCTAGGAGCCTCACTAACTAGGCTCATCCTTCTTTGTAAAGTAAAGCACCATTGACTGACCACTTTAGGCCCATTCTCTAGGCTCTGGGTTTCCTTCCCAAATGGCCAGAAACCCGCTGTCCAGCTCTGCCTTGGCATTTCTCTGGATACAAACCAACATGTACAAACCTAGGTCTTAATTATCTGCGAGACTGTCATGTCACTAATACTAGACATCTCTTATAGGGCATATGCTCTTAGAGTGGACGTCCATGCTGGTTTAGCCTCCTGGGTGTGCAGTTGGGTGTTTACAATACCGGAAACAGAAGCAGGGCTAGGAAGAGATTAACTGAGCAGCAAAGCATGACAATCCCAACAACCGGCTCTGCATTGCTCTACAGAAATGAATACAAACCCCTGGGTCTAGAGACATGTCCAAGAGCTTTTGTTCATGAGATAGCCCGGAGCCATTATCAGTTGTCTTTTACCTGGTAAATAAGTCAGCCAATACCCCTAAGTGTGCGGACCTCCATGAATGCCGGCCCTGTCCTTCAGGAGGGGCCTTGCACGCCCCTCATTGGCATCTGTAAAGAAAGGACCCAAACAGTATGCACATGTCTAAAATAGCAGAGAGCCACTGCTGGCAGGATGGTGTCAGTGGGTACCCGGCTGGCAAACAAAACCCTTCCTTGGCAAAGGCTTCCTTTCCTTGACTGCTCTAGCAAGCCCCGCGCTGTGGATGTTGGCTTCGGTAACTCCAGTTCTAAAGTGGTGAATCAGGCCGCTTGCCAAGTGCAGTCTCATAAAGTGTCTGACTTTCAGATTACAGAGAGGGGCTGAGTTCATCATGGAGCCTCTAGGGTGCTCACAGCTCCCCAGGGCTGGGGCAAAGGTCGTGTGTGTCCTATGCTGCCTGACAATAGTACAGTCAACAAAAGACACCATACATTTATAGACAGTCCCATGGCATCATATGTCCTGGTGACATCATATCTTAGTCATCTTGGTATATATAAGTACTCTTGAAGGGAAATGAAGAGGTCACCTTAGAATTCATCTCCCAGATGTCCCCTTCCTTAAGTGACACTTGGCTCTCCTTGCAGACAATAAGCTGTTCTCATTAAGAAGGAGCCAAGAATTGCTCCAATTCCGTTAAACTGCATAGCACTTTGGTATGAACACTTGGTATTTTACTTAAACTGTGGCATGTTCTTCCTTCCTGTGGAGCGGTTTTGACAGGAAGCAAATGGGTCGTTTTGGAACAACACAGCTGGGTAAGACTGAGGCTTCTGCTCGGCATCAACTGAGAGGACCGACAGAGCTTTCATCAAAAAGACCTATTTAGCATCTCTAGTTTTCCTCTGGGATGAGATCCAAATGGGGAGGGCGTGAGAGTACCGTGTGTGGCTTTCAAGCCACGGCCCACGGCATCATCTCACCTGTGGCCTGATTCGGCAGTCTTGGTTCTCTGAGTAGTAGCAAGGACCTAGTGAACACCATGCAATGGTGCTGGGCAGACAAATGTCTAGAGCGTGCCCGGAACTAGTCTGACATCCCACATGAAGCCTCAGAAGGGCTCGCTCCAGTCCCCAGAGGAACTGTGTCATCAAAGGAGACAGTGGTTGAGTTTGGGTGTGGTCAGAGAAGGAAGAGCCCCAAGGGGCACTGTTGCAAGCATGCCCAAGCCACATCCACTCCCAAGATAAGGATCATTCTAGAAAAAAGGATGCTTTTTGGAAGTTATTATTTTAAGAATGCGTCTAGTGATTTTCATAAATTGGGCTCTGTAGTTGACTCCACATTGGGGTTTTAGCAGATGAACCTAATTCTTGGACACTCTGGGACTGAAATAGGATCTAATGGCAAATGGTGTTTCTCCCCAGAGCGAGGGACAGCAATAACAGCAAGCATTCTGTCTATTCATAACATCTTCAGCCATTGAAAAGATGCATTGTTTCTGCTAAGATTTCCCCCACCAATAAGATTAAACATTTCTTTGTCTAGTCCGTCCTGTTTGGAGTTTTTCTCACAGGGATGAAGGCCCTTGCGGGCAAAGGGAAGGAAGGGCTGTAGAATGAAAGGCATCTTTCCCATTGTCAGAGATTCACTTTCCCCACGGCACCTTATGGTGTGGTGAGGAAAAGCCCAGCTGCCACCCAGGAAGTCTCGGTGAGCATTTGTGAAATCAAAGAAGCTACCCACAGAGTCTTCTAAAGACACAGCGTTCCTTTAAGGGACACCATATCTCTTCATTTTTCTAGGAGCACACTTAGATCTAGAGAATTTGGCTTGCGTCTGTCTATCATGGTGAATGGCATGGCCCCGGGCTATGGAGAATTGATGAGGATGGTTTTCCCAGGAAAGCATAGCCATGCAATAGAAATTTCTCTATCACGGCATAAATACACTGAAGTAGAACACAGCTAAGTTTCTTAGTTTACCTCCACCCCCAAGGGTCTCTGCTGGTGTGGGGCTTCCAGAGAAACTGGATCAAAAGCGAGGACAGTAATGTGCCGGAATTTTCTCTAGGCTTAGTTCCCAGGACTTCTGACTTCAGGGCTGTGTGAAGGGAGGCCCCACATTTCACCTTTGTTCCCAAGTCAGGAGATGGAGCCCCTGCCCCAGTCATATGCCACCGCCCCCTTGGCATATCTCTTGACCTACAGTGACATCCTACTCAGCCAAGTCAGAAGAAGGTCACCCAACCTAGTCACTCTGGATAAATAGCCCGTGGCCATGAGCCTAGCCTAGAATGACTGAGCCATTTCTCCAGCCGTGGAAATAGCCTATGGGAAGTCCAGAGCATGCTTTCTCCTTTCCTGGAAGGGCAAATGAGTCTGAATCTTTCTGCACAGAAATATTCTGCGCAATGTAAAACCCCGATTCTTTTAGCCAACGAATCTTAAAGATTCTAAGTGAGTTTTTCTCAGCAAGGGCTTTTCAAGTTTTTCTCGGCAACACCCAGGTTGTCTGTTAAAATGACAGTCCCTCAAGATAATGTGTGCATGTAATTATACATACACAGAGACGGGGAGGGAGGCGAGAGAGAGAGCTGGGTGTGGAGGCCCGGTTTGGAAGTCATTGCTCTGAAATATCCCGCTGTAACATTGTAACTCCTATAAGAGATGGTGGTCCACTGAACATACCCATACTTGACCAAGTTCTCCTGGGCAGGAGTTGTGTGAGCTACCCCAGGTAGTCCCAAGTGCCTCAGGGCAGCTCGGCTTTCTAAATAGGGAATTGTACCAGAGACATTACGTGACTTGCCATGGAAAAATACTCCTCATCAACTTTTTTCCCTTTAAAGTTCATTTCATTGCTAATAAAAAGAGGGTGAAAGCCCTCACACTTCAAAGCGTACAAACTGTTAACTCTGGCTTCAGTGCCAAACACCAGGCACCAGCCAGTCAGTTACTGGCATGGAGTGGACTTTTCTTTCTTTCTTTCTTTCTTTCTTTCTTTCTTTCTTTCTTTTCTTTTCTTTTCTTTTCTTCCCTCCTCCTCCTCCTCCTCCTCCTTCTTCTTCATCTTCCTCCTCCTCCTCTTTGTCCTCCTCTTCCTCTTCTTCATCTTCCTCTTCCTCCTCTTCCTCTTCCCCCTCCTCCTCTTCCTCTTCTCCCTCCTTCTCCTCTTTCTCTTCTTCCTCATCTTCATCCTCCTCCTCCTCCTCCTTCTTTCTCATCCTAAATGTTGGGAGTGGATTTATTTGTGAGCTTACCAAGCACACTTGGGGATACAGTGTACACCCCACTGGGCTAAGTGCCAACAAAGGGAGACATGGTGGAAGCATGTCATTTTGCTGTCACTAAGTCAAAGTGATCGGTGGTTCTTCTTCCCCAAGACGTTTTTTCCCTATATGGCATTGTTCATTTGACTTTAGGTCTGGGAATGCCCACATGAAATGTGAAAACACTGAGTTGGTTTGTAAGTTGCATGTGCTCCAATAGGCAGGCTGAGAAGGCATGCAGGCCGCCTTGCTCAGCTGCAGTCCTTCCTTGGTGTCTCCCAAGGACCAGGGTTGCCAGGTGGGCATTGTCCAGGCACCAGGCGAGGCATTGTCTTCAGGTGGATGTCTGCGGTCTGGTATGGGGGTCCTCTGCCCTCCTTCACCTTTCCCAAGGCATTTTCACACATTTTGTGACAAGTTGACAGGTTGAGGGGCACAGCCCCTCAAGAGTTGTTTCTTCCCCTCACTGATAGTAAGTGGTTCAGAAGTTTGGGGGAGGCATTAGCTCACTTAAGAAATCCAGCAAGAGCCACCCACCTTCTCAATAGTGTGGATGCAATTGTGAGCCTAATGCAGCTGGAATTCTGAATGTTCCTCAAACGCTAGCATATACCCAGTTTCCTAGCCTCTGGCACTAGTGGCAGATCTTAGGTCCCTGCAAGTGTGTCCTTGGAGGGACAATGGGAGTCCAGCCCTTCAACTTTCTTTTACTTCCTCTGGGGAAGGACGGAGCTTGTTCTGTCATGTGCTCTCTTCATGATATGCTGCATTGCTACAAGCTTAAAGCAACATGGCCTACCCCATAGATCAAAACAGTGACTCAAATAACATTCACAAGTTAATCATTCAGGAATTTGTTATAGTAATGGAAATCTGGCTACTGCAGACCAGAGGTAACAGAACTCAACCCGCCCCCAGAATCCTAACACTTGTGAAAGACAGACTGTGAAGACAAAAACAAAAGTCTCAAAGGCAGCTGTGGAGGAAGGAGGAACCGAATGGACGGCAGCTGCCACTGATCCACCCTGGTCAGTCTCTCCTGGGAGCTGCTCCGTGTGTGCTGTGTGGCCTTTGTGTGTAGACCCTGGGAAGGAAAAATTTATTCAAGCTTGAGGGGAGGTTGGGCTGCTCCTTCTATCATGAGCATGAGGTCAACCACAAAAATAAGTACATTTGTACTTGTTCTTCTCATTGGTTAAGAAACAGGGGGGATCTATATATTTAAGTTGAAGACCCTGTGAAGTGGCTTCCAATTCTTGCTAGTGGCAGTCATGGGAGCTCACCACTGCATCCTACCTGCTTCTCAGCAGAACTTCAGAACTAACTGCCTCGCTGTGATAAAAAGAGCCGGGTCCAACCTCTTCCCTCTCAGTATGGATTCTGTCTGTGACTGTGCGACCTGCACTAAATTAATCTGAAACCTGAAACATTTAGACAGTTGACTTCACTGTCTGTAGTATCCCTGCTCGTGTTACTTCTGATCTTCCAGTTTTGCCAGGTGTGCAGAGTCAAAGGTATGTAGAAAGAGAGCATGTACCTGGGGACTAATGGAGAAACCAGAGAGAATGTGAATGTAAATAACAGTGAGTACTGTCCAGTCCACACTGTTACTGATTGTCAGACAAAAATACAGTTACTCTGTTCTTGTGTGTTGATTCCAGAACCCTTCATACTACCTCTCTGCCTCCCTGCATAGGATTGACCAGGGAGTGCCACCATGTCCTTTTGTCTCCCTGCCTCTTTGCAGTAGAGTGACCAGAGAGTGCCACCATGTCCCTTTGTCTCTCTGCCTCCCTGCACTGGGATGACCAGGGAGTGCCACCATGCTCAACATCTCTTCTTACCTGGGTAAGAAGATGCAGGTCCTTTTGTCTATGCAGCAAGCACTTTACGAAATGAGCCATCTCCCCAGCCCCTGCCCACAATTTTCTAAAAAGGTTTTCAGCTTAGGGTTGAATGCACAGATAGACAGTGTGCCCGTGTAGAGGGCTGACTCTATACATTTCACATAGATACACTGTACATGTGCAGTTACATATGTAATGAATGAAACAGTTCGTTCATGAATCTGCCATTGTCTGCTGAGACTGAGGTTTAGACGGAGAAAGCTCTGTGGCAGGACGGGGTAAGCATGGGGATTCTCGTGAGTCTCTTAGACGCCAGGGTCTGAGCCACCTCCCTCTGGCACTGCAGGCAGCAGCAAGGACGATAACAAACCAGCTATCTGCTGAATGCCAATCAACCCTCCTTAAAATGTTACATTTTCTCTGAAGAGGCCTGCCCTGCAAGGAGATGGAGTCTTAAACACAGGGGTGTGAGGTTTCAGGCAACAGGAGTTTTTTTGGAAACGTAATGGAAAGCCCCAACTTTGGGAGACCAGCTCTCCCCTCCCCCAGTGCACGTTTCTCTCCCCTTGGGGAGTTTATTTCATTTTGCCCTCTCTTTCAAAGGTGCTGCGTGTCAGAAGCCAGGTGGCCTTGATTGTTAGTTATTTTTCTCTTCAGTGAGACGCTTTGTGGTGCTCCTACCATTTGTCATTCATTCGTGTTCATTTTTTTTAAAAAAATCTGTCAGCAAATTAAAGTACACGTTACACGCTGATTTTGTTTGTTTGTAATATTCAAGCCTGGTGGTCACGGAGTCTGATTCATGTGGTTTTGAGCTTTTCCTTTCACACAACATGTGGAATTGGGTTTTTGCAAGTTTTGTTCGCGTTGCACAAAGAGGCCTACTTCTCCGACGTCTTCAGAGGGTGGTGGCCCTATCTGCTGGCAGGTGACCAACGCAGCAGCTGCCCTTCCCAGCAATGGTGGGAATCTTCAGTTGCCCTGTTCAAAGGCAATAGGGGTTATTGAGAAAGCCAAGACCTATACAAGAAAGTAAGACCAAGATAAGTTAGATAAGAAGAGGGGCTTGAAATGGAGGTACAACATACTATTAACCATGGCCAGGATGTGACTGATTTATATAAATGGTAGTAGAAAGCTTCTGTGTGAACGCCAGTGCCAAGCTAGTGATGGACAATTCAGCAAACAGGATCAAAATAGGTGTGATTTCCAGGTGCCAGTGGCTGTTGTAAGTAGTTAGTGTTCCTTTGGCTAAACATAACAAAAGAGAGTTATCAGTTGTTTGGGATTAGACAGTCTGGTATTAGTGTGTACGTGTGTGTGTGTGTGTGTGTGTGTTCATGTTAATGGTCGAGTCCTGATTTTGATGAGGGGCAGGAGAACTGAAAAAGGCCTGTTACATTTCCCAGGGTGCTCTGAGGGCTATTCCCACCCACGTGACCCAGAAGCAGCTCTCAAGGTACCGCTGCTTCTCATCATCATCTCTGCCCTGAGTCTGTCTCCCTTCCTTGTGCTCCCAGCCCCCAATCCCCTCTCTTTCAAGAAGTACTCTTCTGGGGCTGAAAAGGGGTGAAGAAAATGTACTGCTCTTACAGAGGCCAAAGTTCGTTTCCCAGCATGCACTTCAGGTGGCTTACCACCATGTCAGGCAGTTTAAAGCTGCCTATAACGCCAGTTGAAAGAGATCTGACACCCTTCTCTGGCTTCCACGGGTACATACACTCATATACACATAATACCCCACCAACACTACCATGTGTCACCAATGGTACATGTGTGTGCACTTGTGTATACATACAAACACACACACACACACACACACACACACACACACACACACATATATATATATATATATATATATATATATAAAGAAGGACACTCTGGTACCTCTGCTCTGATCC
The DNA here is from genome assembly GCF_903992535.2 of Arvicola amphibius. Classification (NCBI taxonomy): domain Eukaryota; kingdom Metazoa; phylum Chordata; class Mammalia; order Rodentia; family Cricetidae; genus Arvicola; species Arvicola amphibius. The sequence continues at coordinate 54,375,275 of NC_052059.1, forward strand.
TAGACTCTGGATCTTCAGCCTGGGATTGACCCCCAAGGTTGTACCATTTCATAAACTGCAGCTCTCGGTGAGGAACGGCCACTGAGCTCATGCCAGGCTGCCTGGGGATACGTCAGGGATCCTTATAAAAACCAATGCTGGAAATAAAGTTATGGGCTGCCAAGTTTGCTGTATGAGCCTGGAGTTACCAGGGGCTGTCTCGGAATAAGAGAAGTTACTTGTCTGCTGTTGGCTCAGCAAGGAGCACAGCTGAACTGAGGGCTGATGGCAAGGCGTGCATCCCTTAAGCGGCCTCTCCTTGGAGCCGTAGCCATCTCTGGACTTTCAGATAACCGTAAGACCCTGTATTCTCACTTATTCCAAAGATGGTTTAAGTTCGGTTGCTGATACTTCGGTAAAAATGTCTGACTAATGGAAAAGTTGATCTGTCAAGTTACAGACATGGAAGGCAAAGTTGTCTGGGTCAAATTAAGGTAGAGAGGACTCTTACTCCTTCTGGAAAATCTCCAGTCATTATCATATGGTAGAAAAACAGCTGGTTAGCTTGAATCTATCACATGAAATACAAAGTGACCTCCTCTTTTTGAATGTCCTTCTTCCAACTATTTTAGAAGCTAATTATTTGAAATTGTAACAACGATAACAACAAAAAAGGATCTTTCTCCTCTCCTGGCAGCCAACAATTCAATAATGGCTTAGCGTCCAGGGCCCTTGAGACTGGCTCCAGTGAACTCTTCCATCCGTTAGCAAACCAAAGACCAGCACATGGGAAGGGATGGCCACATGACTGGATTAGTATTCCTCTGTAGAGAAGTATATTCAAGAAGCTGATGACAAACCCATGCAATTCTCCTACCTGAGGAATGGCTAAAGGTTTCTGACTATAATTTTTTTCTAGCTACTGTGTGAGAATATATGGAATGTTACTGATATTTGTATTTGTAAAGAGTTAGTTAATAAGCATATTCACTATTTCATGGAATGTATTTGTTTGGAATGTGGTAGTGGGGGGAAAAAAGGTAAAAATGAGAACAAGATAAATTCTGAAGTACCTAATTCCAGGAGCCTTTAATCTAGTCTGCATTCAGTGTATTTCTGTTGGGCTTACCCCAGACCACACCAGGAGAAGTCACCAACACATTGCTGGACAACATTTACAAAATGATGTTCAAGGGCCTGGAATATCTGGAGTAATAAATTTAAGTAGCTGTGGAAGTGTGGAAGAGGCTCGGACAGAAAAAAAAAATGTCAGGCAAAGGCTTTGGTAGCATCTGGCCTCCAATAAATCATGGAGGTGATTTCATGGGTGAAGTGAGCTTCCTGGGGAATGGCTCCTAGGAGGATAGGGGACCAGGGAACTCCAGGTCACTGGCTGCTCAGCGCAGCTTGAAAGTAGTGAGTAGACTTGGCATCCCTGCTGAAGGGGATACAGGATTCTTAGTGCCGACTTCACTGATGTGGCAAGGAAAGAAACTGCCTCATATGTGGAAGTTTGTCCCCAACACTGCGTCACAACGAAAGGGGGGGGAAAGCAGTGCGCACTGCAGTCAGGAAGATTCAGGGGTGGGGAAAGCGCAGAGGTGGGGGACCAGCACCGAGTGTGATGGAGAAGGCCAGGTGCAGGGAAAGACCTGCAGGGAGAGGCTGAGGCTCAACCACCAGCCTGCTGGGAAACTTCGCCAGGTCTGGTAAGGAAAGAAAGAGTGACCGTGGAAAATGCCCTGTAACTGAGTAAGTCTGGGTTTTGCTCTTTCATGATAAATGTGGGAAGAGTAATTCTAGAAACACGAGAGAGCACGAACATTCTTGGGAGCTGTCTGTCTGACTGCTAGGTTGTTTAGAAGGGTCCCTTCGAAAGTCCTGTCCTGTTTGGTTTGTTTTTGTTTGTCTATTGTTTGTTTGTTTAAGGACTATCTACTGTTCAAAGAGAATCAGACATTACATTAGGGTGTTTTAAGACTTCCATGTCACATAAACTTGATGATAATAAATAACATTTTGAAACTCTGGCATTTTGATTCTAAAACATAATATTGATTGCCAAATAGATGTTCATTTGGGGTTTGTTTGTTTTCACAGTGTTAATGATAGAAGCCAGGGTCCTCACAAGCTACACAGGTACTCTACCCAACCCTTGACTTTGTGAAGAAAGGACCTTGTGGTGTGGCTCAGGCTGGCCCCCGGGTCACAATCCTCTTACATCAACCTCCCACGCACTGAGATTATTAGTGTGTGCCACCGTGACTGGCAAACGTGGGATTACCAGTGTGTGCCACCGTGACTGGCAAACGTGGGATTACCAGTGTGTGCCACCGTGACTGGCAAACATGGGATTACAGTGTGTGCCACTGTGACCAGCAGCAGCTTTGTTTTTAGTACAGAACAAAAAGGAAGCAACTGTAGTTAGCAGGGGTTTTCTCTGAAGGACTTATCATTGTTTAAAGACTTACCCTATTCCATGTTTGGTAAATTTATTAGAGTAGTATTCTCATTCCCAGCATTAAAGTGGTTTAACTTTATGTAGTTCTGGCTTGGATCATCTTGGTAAGAATACCATTTACCAGATGCCATTTTAGACCACTTTCTCAATTTTTTTTAAGAAAAGTAATTATTCTTTATTCCCCTGTGTCCCTTATGTAACTCCCTCAATTAGAAGTGCTGTTCTTAAGAGGTATACTTGGGGCCCTATGTTCAGCAGAACCTACCTTTTTAGTCTTTAAAATCCTGATACAGTGTAGGTCTGTGGAAATGGCTCAGTTGGTGACAGTTCTTGCTGTACAAGCATGAGACCCTGATTCCAGTCCTCAGAACACACAGAAGAGAAAAGCCCTAGACAACAATAATTGGCTTTATTCCCAGCAGTGGGAACACAGCAACTGGAGGCTCCCTGGAGCTCACTGGCCAGCCAGCCAAGCTGAACCAGTGAACACCAGGTTTGGTGAGATGCCATGTCTCCAAAGAGGAGGTGGAGAACAATTGAGAAGACACCTAGCCTTGACCCTTGAACTTTGCATGCATATGTACCTATATATATAAAGCACACATAATGCACACATACACATGTCACACACACAGCACACCCATACACACCTCACACACACACCACATAGACACACATCACATAGACACATATTCCACACACATATACCTCACACACACACACCACACACAAACACGCACACCACACACATCTCACACCTCACACATATACCACACACACATACACCATACACACATATACCACACACACATACACCATACACACATACACCACACACACATATACCATATACACATATACCATACACATATACGCAGGCTTACACACATGCACACACACCACACACACACACACCACACACATACACAATGCCACACACACACATACCACACACACACACACACACACACATATCCACCTTCTACATACACTCACACACATACACCATATACACACCTCACACAACACCTCTTACACACACACACACATACACCACACACACGTACTCTATCTACACCACACACACCACACATACTCACCACTGAGGGAGTTAAATGAGCTTCCAAAACTTGGAAACTCTGTGTCTTAAACTTGTAGGAGACAGGTAGTCTGAGAAGCAAGCGTGGTTTGTGAGTTCTCCATGTCTCTCTCAGCTTTCCAGCACTGTTGACCTGCATCCCTGCTGCTGGATTTTCCACTTTTAAAGAGAGTCCTCGCTGGTGCTAGTCAGGCCGCTACCTCTGCCCCTCCCGGTCTCCGCAGCTCTTTACAGCGTGCATCTTTTGAAACCCGCATGGCGGATTAAGTTTCAGTTTTAGGTCAGAATTTTGCTCTGCTCCGGCTTTGCCAAGAGAGCCCTCTCGAGCCGTTCGTACCAAGAAATCCTCATCACATGAACTTGGGAGCCTTTTTCTAAGCCCCTGAGCCTCCAGGCTGCTGGAGGAAAGTAGTTCTGCTCATTAAGGACTCATTAAGGACGTTACTTACGATACTCCAATTGCTGACAAAGGGGAAACCGGTCCTTTTCTAATGACTTCCTAACAGAGCCTCTATTGTGTGCAGAGACCTGAAGTGTGAAGGCCACTCTGAGAGGGTTGCCTGAGAAAATAACCAACTTGCTAAGTAGGTTGTAGTTGAAAAGCTAACAGTTTAGCCATTCACTTTCGCTGGTCAGCAAAACGGGTCCCTGCTGTCCCTTAAAAAGGACTGTACAGATGGCCCCCATGGAGACAGAGAGGACAGGGGTGATCTGGGGGAGGAGATGAGCCACAGGAACCCTCCCCCGACACCACTCCTGATCGACTTACCATGTGCTGTGGAGCTTCCACAGAAAGCAGCGACTAGTGTGACTAAGGACTAGTGACTAAGGACTAGTGACTAAGGGTGGGGTCACAGCCACACTGTGAACTGAAATAATTCTGGCTAATTCCATGTCACCCATGCATGCAAATGGCTTCTTGGTCCCTCAGACTCCGAACACTCCTCCGTCATCTCCTCACGCTACCCTCTGCTTGGCGCCATCCTCTCCCCCTTTATGCCCCAAATCCTTTGGTACCCTTCCCCTTACCACTCTCATCAGAGCGGCAGTGCCCCTCTGGTTAGAGCATCCATGGTAACACAGTTTCCACCGCACCCACAAAGGAGGAGGAGGGTTTGTGTCTGACCCCAAGGATGGTGATTACAGTTACAAGGTCACAGAGCCTGGGATTGGGATACTGTATCCCATGTGGCTTCTCTCCACAGAAACATATCTGAAAGCTGAAACACATGTCAGCATTTCTCTTAGGAGAAAATCTTCATCATGGTGGTATCAAGTAGGGGTTACTAAAGGAGAGCCGGGTGCTCAGCTGACCTGATTTGGGGCTTCCCCTAAACACACTGAATTCCATTAGCTACCATGGTCAGAATCCTTGAATGTAGTGAACGCCAACAAACCCCACCAAAATGGCTTTAGCTAAGAAACAGGAAAGGCAATCCTAGGATAAACTGCGGCCCCAATAATATATGAAAAGGCTGCATGGAGAACCAGGTTCTCCACTGGGGGGGGGGGGGGCGGCAGCTGTGGCAGCACACAGCTGGAATCCCAGAGCTCAGGAAACTGAGGCAAGCGGATTAGAAATTTCAGGCCAACCAAGGCTACATAGTGAAACCCTGTGCCAAAAAGATAAGGAAGAGGTAGCTTCCAGAGGAGAACCTGAGGCCCATGGGGCCTGGCCTGGGATGCCTGTGGGGCTAGGACCAGATCCTCCAAAAGTCAAATTTAACTACGTGTATAACAGTTCATAACTTGCCAGTATCTAAAGCAATTTGAAAAAAAAATAATTTGTATTTTCGCTCCAAGAAAATCCAGCAGCTAATTCACAGGTACCCTTGCATTTCCTAAACTGTCCAAATATCCCACCATATTTTTAAAATGCACTCTTTTCTCTCAAGATGCTATCAGGTCAGGAACCACCAGAATGGGAGAGGGAGGGGAAAGCGTGTATTCAATATTTTTTCATCGTATTGATGGAAGTCGTGACACTTTCCGTCAGAGCACGTAAGTTACTAGCACAGAGGGAACCTGCCCCTGATCCATCATCCTTGTAGGGAGGCCTTTCTGGACAGTGGAAGATTTGAGGTGAATTTGGGTTTGGCCACATGGTTTAGGTTCCTTCTAGAGCATATTTAGGTCAGCTTATGTCAGTCTGCTGTGAGAATCTGCAGTAAGGTGATGGTGCCCGCGCAGTGCCCTTTCTGTTTCTTGGAGCTTCCCTTAAGGAGAAAGCGATCTCCTTTCTTTCCCTTCCCCAAACTGTTCAGCAGAACTTAACCTTTCCAACAGACATGGCCAACTTTCCCAGCAAAGGAATCTGGACCTTGATGAAAAATGTTTTATGGTAAATTCAATCTTTCCTAAAAAAAATCCCCCAAATCTACTTTTCTGGGTGGAATTCAACATGAAAGCCGTTTCTATCAAAGCAGCCAGCGGCTGAAGCTGTGTGGACCTAGGAAAAGAGTCTTGGGTCCAAGGTTAGGGTTTTATTGGGAGAGGCACTATGCATGTTTGCATTCTGGAAGAACAAAGTCCAACACATTGATGTAAGGTTCACTTTTAATTCAATTTTTTTGGGTATTTTAGAGGGAAATTTTCCCCCTCCCCCTTTTTAATACTTTTCTACACTTGGTAGAATGTGGAAGGAAGGGTCTCTGCCAGAAACAAGTAGCAGAGGTATACAATGTGTCAATACACGGGACAGCCGCTGGCTTCATCAGGCAGGCTTCAGACAGAGTTACTTGCGCTTGGATTCTGGCATAGCACACAGGAAATTCCTCGTTGGTGTGCCCAGGGCAATAAACAGACCTCCTGCATCTAACCACATCCACGCCGAAGTTTCTCATGTGGGGTTACTTTAGCTCTCTGTGTTAAAATTAAGGGTTCCAGCATTCCTGTCCCATGCTTCCTTTAGCTCCTCAGCTTTGGAATTTGGGATTAGGAGTCAGTGGGCCTTGTGGTTTGACTTTTTCTCTGTTCATTGGCAGTCAATAAAGGTAGATGAGGCTAAACACATCACCTATAGAGAGGGGAAAAGATGTTGTTGGTGTTTGGTCTTTTAGACCTCAAGTTCCCCATCCGGGTATTCACCCACCCACTTCAGATTGGAAATATTTGGAGAAAAAAAAATCTCTAGAGAACACCCAACTGTTTTTCTTTGCCATTCCATCTTAAACAATATAGCCCAACATTGACTTATGTAGCTTTGCTTCCCATTGGGAACTTGAGTCACCTACACTGACCTAAATGAACCAAAGGATGTGTGTATGTTCTATAGAAACCATGCCCTACTTTCCCACAGCCCAGTCAGCCTGAGCCCACTTCAAGAAGGCCACCAAGGAAGGTGTGGGGCACAGAGGAGGAGGGTGGAGGAGCAGAGAGAGAGAGATCTGGGAAGGACACCGCATGGGCTGAGTCAAATTATACTCATTAATTCAATTTGTGTCAGGAATGTGTGTAAATAAACACACAGCTGCAGGGCTGTGTGTCCTGCAGGGTGCAGGCAGGATGCAGGGCCAGAGGGCCAAGGAGCCTGACTGGGGCCTCTGCGGATGATGCTGCCACCATGGGATAATGACTAATGACGGCAGGGATGGTATCATTATCGCATTAAGGGGCTTTAAATGCAGAAATCACTGAGCCAAATGGAATCAGAGAGGCTGCCCCAGTGCAGATAAAATCTTCATTATTTGAAGAGATTAAGCTTCCATGACCGCTCTTTCCTGGGCGGGAGAGGGTGGGGGTGGGAGGGGAAAGATAACTACAGATTTCCTGGGTTAATGGACACAGGACGGTGTCTTGTCGTCCTCAACCTGGAACGGTTTCCAGACAACCTGTTCACAGCCACACTCCCAGACAGAACAATTCAGAAGAAACGAGGCTGAGAGCATTGAATTCTGCCGGTGAAGGACAAGCCCAAAACATATGTGTAAAACATATGTGGGTTTGATTTGGGACACTTCACATTCATGGACTGTTTTTTTGGGGGGTGGGAGGGCTGATTTATTAAACCCCATGTGGAATCCTGAGGAAAAGACATGCTTGACCCTAAGAATATGGTTCTTACTATCCTGACACTCTCAAAGGTTCAGCAAGCACTGTTTACTCTAAAGAGTTGCCTGTTTCCCAACTTAATTAGCCATAGAGCCTTTGTCCCTGCATACTTTGATGGAGTGGCAAATGAAGGGAGGCAGCTGCATCTTTAAAACTGTCTGGAATTCCTTTGTGCCTGGGAGGGAGTCTGATGATGATGATGATGATGATGATGATGATGATGATGATGATGGCAGTGATGGTGGCTAAGCCAGAGGCTGCACAATTTACTTGTATGTTTTATATATTTAATCTGCACCATAGTTGCTACTCATACAAGAAGTGGAGGTCTTGTGGAAGTTAAGGCACATGGTCACGGTCACGAAACCTGGAGGGCAGTTGGGATTTACCTTCTGGCAGGTCTCGGGATCCTAACAGCAGCCGGCAGTCCCCGGAAATACCTCCTCTTTGAGCCACTACAAACATAGCCCCCTCCTTTGGCCCTCTCCTTCTCCTAGGCTCCATTGCCAATGGCATCATTTCAGTGTGGAAAATTCATTTTATAAGTATCTGTGATGTGGGTCTCTCACTAAGGACCCACAGGTGAGGTATGGCAGGGACTAGCCCCTCAGAGAACAGTAAGTTACCCCTCCCAAATGCTGGTAAGCCAGTCTCTTCACCTCTATGCCGGTCCTGTGGGAATGGAGTGAGCAGCAACCAGTATGTAGTGGAAGACTGAGGAGAAGCAGGGCTTGTCATGTGGCTTCTTCCCAGCTCCTTCAAATGACTCAAAAATCACCACCTGTGGGTGCCTCCAGGCAGGACTACAGAAACAGCAGCAGTGCAGGCAGCTGCTGTCACCGTGGGAGACAGTGCAGTCGACATGGCCTGTATAAGCCAGAGTAGCAATAGCCCCAGTGCTTTGAGACACTAATGCGCCTTTTGGGTGGACGCGTTGCACGTGGCTTAGGAGAGATGAAGCAAAGCCTATCAAGGACAATAGGGAGCAAAATAAGACCTTCTTTCCCTCCCCTCCCAGGCCCTGGGTCCTGGCCGTAGGACCTGTGGCCTTGTAGACATCAGATACCTAGCTCTGCCACCTAGTCATAGCCCAGCCCAAGTCCAGTGGTGTGGTTTATCCCATTTTACAATGGCTCTTCTCTTTGTAAGATAGGGACACCCTGGGTCATAGGATGTGAGATAGAGTTCTTCTGGTACATCCACCCAACCCGCCTTCAATAGTGGTCTCTTCTGAGGACATCCTGGAAGAATGGTCAGTGAGACGACAGGGACCTTCACTCCTGCCTTGCACAAATGTCCACCCTTAGGAGGTTGGTGACCTTCAGTAACCAGAGCAAGCAGAAGTTGGTTCCACCTCTGTGTCCTTCTCCATCACAGAGTGGTGACTCAGGAAGCTCAGTTTACCCTCTCAGAAATGTGATATGGTGTGTGTGTGTGTGAGGTATGTGTGTGGTGTGTGTGTGTGAGTGTATATGTGTGTGTATGGTGTATGCATATGTGTGAGGTGTGTTTGGTATGTCTGGGGTGGTATGTATGTGTGTGTGTGTGTGTGTGCGTGTGTGAGGTGTATGTGGTATGTATGTATGGGGTGGTATGTATGTGTGTGTGTATGGTGTATGCATGTGTGTATGTGTGGTGTGTGTGAGGTATGTGTGTGTGAGTGTTTATGTATGTGTATGGTGTATGCATATGTGTGAGGTGTGTTTGGTATGTGTGGGGTGGTATGTATGTGTGTATCTGTATGTGTATGGTATATGCATGTGTGTGCATGTGTGAGGTGTATGTGGTATGTATGTGTGGGGTGGTATGTATGTGTGTGTATGGTGTATGCATGTGTATATGTGTGGTGTGTGTGAGGTGGGGGTGGTGCAGGTGGGAGTGGGGTATGGGGGTGGTGTGTATATGTGTGTGTGTGTGTGTCTTGTGTATATAGGTGCATATGTATTCAGAGTTCAAGGGTCAAGGCTAGGTGTCTTCTCAATTGTTCTCTGCCTCCTCTTTTGAGACATGGCATCTCACCAGATCTGGCGTTCACTGGTTCAGCTAGGCTGGCTGGGAGCCTCCAGTTGCTGTGTCCGTGGTGTTGGGAACAGAGCCAGTCACTGTTGTCCAGGGCTTTCGTTCTAACCTATGCATCAGTCTCTCTTATCTTCCTCTTCTATCTTCTGTCCCTCCGTCTGGCCAGTCACTCTCTCCTTCCACCCTTCCATGTGAGATGACTGACCCACTCTTTCAGAGATGGTCAAAGCGGCCATAACTGTGTGAAGGATGTGGTCTCCCCTCCCGGCACGCTGATGGGAGCCACCACAGCCTGAACGGAGTCTGTCTTGAGCCAGAGAAATCTGTGCAACCCACTGTTCCTGATTATGACATTTTCTTCCTATTAAGTCTATAGTCTTGTTTATCCTAGAATTAAACAATCACAGCCCGAGATGAGGGGAATTTGATCAGAGCTGGGTATTTGTGGAGCGGGGGCATTTATCTCCACTTAAAATTGGCCTTTTCACAGCCATGGGGTTGTTTTCATGCATTGTGCCTTAATGATGTGTTTATTTACCTAGCCTGACACAGTTCCCGCCTGCCCTGGGTAATCCAATATAAACTGGTAATACCCAAGATTCCTACGGGCAGGAAGGGACTTTTCAAAGAAAACCAAGGAAGGCTCCCAGTTTAAGATTCCACTGAAGGAGAGAAGGAAAGTCTAGCAAAGGGGGCCAGGCAGCAGCCGTCTGAGCAGAGCTTTCAGTTCAAATGGTTCCCTGTGCGGCTGCCCACTCTTACGGGCTCCAGTGCACATGGTCAGAGGAAGTTGGGTCCTTTTCTCCTCCATTTCTCCGAGATGGAGGGCAACAATGTAGCGACTCATAGACAAGGTGTGTATTTTTATGTAACTGTCGCCATCAGTAACCACGTTACCTGATACACTACCCACCCCCCTCACATACACCCCCAAAAGAAAAGTTAGGACGTGAGGGCCGTAGTCGTAGGATAAAGTATTTGTTGCTGGCATTAGAAAACATCTCAGTTAACTTTTGTTCTGGAAGATTCTCTGTGTGGAGATGGTGGCACACAGCTCTTGCTGGGTTAGACGGCATATGTCCAGTGAGCCTTTCTCATTGGGAGAGGGTTGTATGTCTCTGCCTGCTACAAACTGCCACGTGGTAGGTACCCCCCCGCCCCCGCGTCAGCTGTACTCTTCTGAGTGCCGCCTGCACACAACCTGTGCTGTGTGAACGGCTCGCTGAATCCGGACTCAGGTGTGAACCACTGCTGCTACCACACTCTCGGAAGACTCTGGACATTGACAGTGAGCTAGGCAGGCCTCAGCCTGACAGGGCAGAGCGTCTCCCAGGCCAGTCCATGGAACTCACGTCTTATGACAGCCCTGAGCCTCTCGGTGCCGCAAGAAGCTGAAAGAGTCTGAGGCTCTAGACCTCTGAGGGGACAATCAGAGACACGCTGCGCTGTGGAAAACGTGAGCAAATTATGAGGAGGCTGCCGGCCCTAACCGTTTTTTTATTCTGTATTATTACAGGTTGTTTATTACAGAGTTGAATTTATAGCAAAAGAGTGAGTCTGAGTGCACTGCCAAGAGCTGGCTGCACAGTGGACACGAAACGCATCTCCTTCTTGTAGAAGGCAGCCGTCCCAATGTCTGAGACAAATGTCAGTGTCTCCAAATGTGCAAAACTAACATGTAGTCTTAGAGTCGGGGGTGTGGCTAGGCCAGGGTAGGCAGAGGTGAGGAAGGAATGGGAGAGGCCTAAGGAGGCTTCCTGTGGGATGTCCTTTCTGTGTGTGCGCTGCTTATTTTTGTTGATGAATGTAGCCACAGAGGCGTCTCCTAAGTTCCTGGGGATTTTGATCTGAATAAGTCCAGAGCATGCATTTTGTAGAAGGAAGGAAGGAGGAAAGGAGGGAGGGAGGGAGGGAGGGAGGGAGGGAAAAGATCTGAGATGCACATGTGTATCTTTATATAGAGGGCTCTCTGATAAAAGTTTGCATTAAATTATATTGTGAGGCACTGGGTGGTGGTGGCACAGGCCTTTAATCCCAGTCAGCTTGGAAGGCAGAGTCAGGCGGATCTATGAGTTCAAGGTTTAGCCTGGTCTACAGAGTCAGGACAGCCAGGGACAATAGAGAAACCTTGTCTCAAAAAAAAAAAAAAACTTTCTTTGGTCAGCTGTTATTAATAGTCACTGCCTACAAGAGAAGGAAGTGGGCAATGGATGCCTTCAGCAGGCGGAATCCTGGCACCAGGCTTCCTTCACACCCACCCTGAGCGCTGTACTTTCTCATAGTCGTCTTAGGAAGTTTTGCTTTGTCAGTTAAGAGTGCCCTGCTTTGTTTGCCTGTGTCTGAGTCAGAGTTTCTACTGCTGTGAAGAAGCACCATGACCTTGGCGACTCTCATAAAGGAAAATATTTAATTGAGGGGGCTGGCTTACAGTTTCAGAGGTTCAGTCCATTGTCATCATGGTGGGGAGCATGGCAGCATGCAGGCAGACATGGTCTTGGCTACATTTTGGTCAGAAGGCAACAGAGACAGAACCATGTCACTGGGCAGTATTTTGAGCAAAAGAAGCCTCTAAGTCTGCCCCCACAGTGACACACTTCCTCCAACAAGGACACACCTGCTCCAACAAAGCCAACCTCCTGATAGTGCCATTTCCTGTGAACGTATGGGCCAGTTACATTCAAACTAACCACAGCCTGCATGCTTTCTAAAACAGGCCAATTGTAAGTGCACCAACATTTTCGAATCCTGTGAAATGCTTTGGAAGAAATGCTTCATTTGGCTGCATCTGCAATGAATAATCTTCAGAACATTGTTTCAACATTGTGACATGGAAGTTGCCACCACTGGAATCCCGTTAAAGGTCATGGACGTAGAGGACACTGGCCACCAGGAGTGGGGACCTCCATGCTGGTTTCCATATTGCCTGGACTAGGTCACATTCCCAACAGCTCAAAGTGCATTATACATTTGCAGGAAAATGGCCTCATCTAACGCAGTATGATGATTTTTTTAAAAAACTTGGGTAAAGAAGGTTGGAGACATGACTTAAAGGTAAAACTCGGGCCTATTATGCACAAGGCCCTGGCTTCAATTTCTAACACCCATCTCCAAACGAGGTGAAAGACAAAATATGGCTAGGACCTAGGGCCCTAGTATTTGCTAATAGCATTTTTAAAGGTGGGTAAAAGACCTTCTGCTCACCAAAGGTAGCACAGGTTAGCCAGACATGGCACAGCGGTTACATTATAAGTGGACTATAACTAAATTGAACTTATTTTCCCCGAATACAAGTAGAACGGCAGGAAGTTCCTATGAAAGCACCCATCTGACGTGTTAATTCCCCGTCACCACAGTTTGACTTGGGGACTTTAACCTTAAAAGTAGCCGAACATTTGTGCAAAAGTTCTCACGTTGCCTGACAGAATTCACTCAAAATCAAGTCCACAGATTATCAAGTCCACAGATTCCTCTAGATTACCACGTAAGTTAAGTTTACGTGGAAATTCTATCTCGGAAGCATACCTCCTGGGGAATTCTTTGCCTTGATATGGTGTTGGGTTGTGTGAGTATGTTGGGGGGGGGGGACGACGGTGTGCACGCATGCATGGGTGCTCATGCACATGCATTTGAAGGCCAAAGGTTAACACCGGGCGTCTTCCTCAGCAGCTCTCCACCTTGGCTTCGAGATAGGGTCCCTTCACTGTGTGATTGAGCTAGACTGGCTGGCCAGTGAGCCCCAGGGCTCCTCCAGTCTCTGCCTCCCCATGACTAAGATTCTCAATATGCATCAGGCTGTGGGTGTGGACGCTGGGGATGGCAACCAGATCTTCTTGCTTTGCATGTCAAACCCTTTACCCTAAGTCATCTCCCTAGTCCCTCGGTGGTGTGGCCTTTTGCTTTTCCTTTGACCGTTTGAGCACTCGGCAGGGAAGGGACAGTGTTGTGCTCCATCACTGTGGATCAACATCCTCTACCAGGGAAGAGATAAATACTGTTTGTCGTCTTCAGACAGCGGTCTGTTTCCCCATCTTGTTGCTTCTTCCCTCATCTTTCCCCCTTAACAGAGACCAAAGTATATTGGTTGCCCTTAGATTTGTTTTGATCGCTCGTTTGTCACATTGTGACAAGTTCTAATATATAATCACATATATTTATATAACAAATCATTTAAGTAAATATTTTACAATATCAGAAAGTTGGGCGTCCCTTAGGTAGAGGATTGTATGAATACGCTTTATTTACATCAGTTTACTTTTTCTTGGTTTCTTGGCAAGAAGACTGTTTGGGAAATAATTCCACTGCTCTTTCAGAAACATTGCCATGTGGTCTGGCCACAGTTCTGTTCCCAGGTATGGAGTCCTGGGGCTAATGAAGCCTTCCTCTGCAAGGGCTGTTATTTTAGGCCTACGGTTGATTTTCATGCAAACCTTAGTTCTCTTCCTGGAGGATGTTGTTCTAACACCTGCATCCTTCCTCCACACCCAGAGATCTGCTTCACCTCCCAGCACTCGCTCTCCTCTGCCCCGGTTCTCCCCTCCCTGCTCACCTCCCCAGCGCTTGCTCCTAAGATATGATTCTTTCCTATGTCTCACGACTGTTAATTTCCTAGTACTTTGGGCTAGTCTTCTTCATGGCCCATTTCTTAAATATAATTGGTCTAAAGGACCCTTTCCTTGGTGACTTTATTTAATTTTTTTACTTTTTTTCTAGTTTCTATCATAGCCACTCAAATACCAATGTCAGCAAAGAAATTTATTTACCGTTAGTGCAACATTGTTCTACAATTTGATTGACAGCTGGCCCTCCATATCTGTATGCATGGGAGATGGGAGTCCCTATCCATGCATTCAACTAACTACGGGGGGGCGGGGGGGGGGGAATGGGCAGAAAAACATTGTATCTGTACTGAACAGGGAGAGGCATTTCTCTAGTTACTCTTCCCCAAACAATAGTGCAGCCCGACGACTCCCACAGCATGTGCACTGTATAGGGTGTCACAAGTCATCTGGCGATTATGTAAAGCATATAGGTTCTACGCAGACACTGTGCCAGTTTTACATAAAGGGCTTTCACACCAATGGATTTTAGTGTGGGGGAAGGGGGGGGGTCCTGAAACCCATCCCTTTGAGGGTGCTGGGTTGTAGCTGTTCGTTGAAAGTAGAGACAGATCTTTTTCACGTTTTTGTATTTCTTCAAATACCTAGTGGTACCTTCGTAATAAGTATCAGATGGCTGGGAAGCATGCTTGTATTGGTTAGAGTTCCTTAGCAGCTTCCATTTCAGCTTCAGAATTTTGTTCTAATGAGTTATCCTCTATTGATATACCGCCAGGATGAATGTAGCCTTTTTCTCTCCCTGCTCCTGATTGTACCCTGTCACATCTGGTCCATTCTTAATTAGAGTTTCTATTAGATTTCTTGCAAAAGAGTATTGTGGGATCTAAGATGACACCTTACTGAAGGATTTTCTTTATGATACTGGAACATTCTGAGCATAAGTCCGCAGCGTAGAAATGTCACCACCCTTGGGAACAGGTTTTTTCATCACAGAAGCCTTCCCTTGCCAGAGGGGAATATTCTGTAGAGCTGAAGCAAAGACCTGTGAAATTTAGCCTCTAAAAACAAAGCTGTGTGGAAGTTCAGTGGAAACAGACGGTATTGCTTAAAAATGACATGGCAGATGTTATGAAATTTGTTTTAAAGCATTACTCTCAGGTTAAGTCATGTTTGCCTTCTTACAACCTGAAACACATTTTTACAACTTCAGAGCTGGAGGATCTGCAGCCCCGAGGACTGCCGTGTGGGCTGGACCACGGGCTCCTGCCGAGCTGGAGATGAGGAAATGAGGCTCCCGTGGCTATAGCGGGACCTTGCTTGTTTCCCTAGGTTGAGCCAGTGAAGACCAAGTTGAAAATGCAGGCCATGCTGTCCTGAGAGTTACCTTTTCTTGATGAAAATGCGCCTTCACAGACGCTGCTCATTGCTATCGGTTTCAAGTTATCTGTGTTTTTTCCTTCCATACATCCTCAATGTTGCTTGAAGGCATTTCCAATGGAAAACGATCATGTTCCCAGCTCATCCTACTGGGAATGGTCTAGAAATAACCCTGCTTCCTAGATCTGAACCATATGTGCCCTCTCTCTCTCTCTCTCTCTTTCTCTCTCTCTGTCTCTCTCTCTCCCTTCCCCTCCCCAATGAATTAAAAATCTCTATGCATGATGCATGATGGAACCCCATGAGATGGTTCTGATCCACACTGTCATGCTACAGTGTCTTCCTCCATACCTAAAGGACCTCAAGGAAAGCCAAAGTGAAAAGCCACAAAGCTTGCCTTTTGACTGACATGCTAGAAAACACCCCTGGGCCTGGGGGTGGGGGCGTATTTAGCAATTGGATTGGATTGGTGGTCTTTTGCTGTTCACTAGATTTTAACACTTGGTATACTGAAGAAATAAAAGTATGGGACTTTCAAAGTCTTTCTAATCCTACAAAGGAGACAGATATAGAGATAGATAGATAGATAGATAGATAGATAGATAGATAGATAGATGATAGATAGATGATAGACAGATAGATAGATAGATAGATAGATAGATAGATAGATAGATAGATAGATGATGGATAGATAGATGATGGATGGATGGATGGACGGACGGACGGACGGACGGACGGATGGATGGATGGATGGATGGACAGACAGATCAGTGTCAGTGGGTACGCATCTTTTTGATTATGAGAGATTCAATTTGGTCTCAGAAGTGAAACTTTTCTGATACTTAGAAAAAAATTAAGTTAAAAAGCAATGGAGATGTTGGGCAGTGGTGGTGCACACCTTTATTCCCAGCACTTGGGAAGCAGAGGAAGGTGGATCTCTGTGAGTTTGAGGCCAGCCTGGTCTACAAAGTGAGTTTCAAGACAGTCAAAGCTGTTGCACAGAGAAATCTTGTCTAGAAAAAACAAAAACAAAAATATCAATGGAGACAAAAGTCGCTTTCCTGCTTCCTCCTCTCTCACTTCCTCCCTATATCCCCTGCCTCCCACTTCTTGTTGACCCCCCCACTTGGGTCACTTGTGCTTCGAGAACCCAGTGTTCCCTCTCCTTTGCAGATGGGTCCTTTTCTCTTCCTTCCCCATGGCCTAGTTGATAGCACCAGTGACTTACACAGGGCCACAAACTACGTTGCTTTTATATAAAGTCCATAGGGTTTTGATTAAGGAGTCATTATTGTTTTGAGACATGGTCTCTTTAGATAACCCTGGCCTGAAGCTATGTAGACCAGACTAGCTTCAAACTCACAGAGATCTGCCCACCTCTGCCTCCCAAGGTGTTTGCCACCATGGCCTACAAGTTTTGTTTCGTGTCTGCGATTGCCCTTTGCATGAAAGTGAGGACTGGCTAATTCCCAGATGACCTCTGATAACATTCCTAGAAGAATGCCCAGAAGCAAAGCAGTCAGAGTTCGTGCCAAGTGTTGGCAGGGAGGGAACCTTCGACAGGCTCACATCTAGGACTGTTTCCATCCAGCGTATTAGACCTATTAATCACATGGCTTTGCTGTAAATCAGCAGAGATTATTGTTGGCAAGCCTAGACATAGCCCACCTTGGCTCCCAGTCTGGGTGCTGGACCAGCTCCTGATAAGCCTCCCTTGTACCCTAGCAGACTCCATAGGATGGATCTAAGTAACTGGCCCTGTAACATAACATCTCAGGGCTCATTCGGTGTCCTAGGTATGACTGAGCAATGGAAGTCATGGGACCAACCTCATGAGAGTCCGTCAGTTATAATGGGCAATAGTCCATTGACTCCTAAATGACACGTGGAAGATTTCTCTTCAGACTGTCATTCAGGAGCACCTCCATCAACACCTCTGTGTGTATCCATCCACTACATCAGATACATGCCTAGAAGGTACGGGCATTCTTCTGAGGCTTATGGACCGAGTCCCACACAGACCATGATGCCCATGGGGCATCTTTTTTAGAGATGGCAGGCGAGTGGAGCTAAATGGGGTGCAATCAGGATAAACAGAGGACAGAGATGAACATCTCACATGATGTCTTGAACATAGAGACTTCTAGGGGGCTGCTGTGTTGACAGAGTCATGACGGAGCAGAGCCAGTGTCCCAAGAACACGGTGGGTGTGTGGTTGTAGTCAGGGTAGTGTAAGCCAGGTGGGAGCCAGGGTGGGGAGCAGGGAAGAAAGAAGAGAGGATAGAAGGTATGCAGAGGCCGGAACTTGGAGGTCTTTGTAAAGGGCAGAGTGACAAACGGGTTTACTCTAAAGAAGACAGCCTCTGTGGGAAGTAGAGGGCTCAACAGAAAGGACAAGTAGGGAGGCCAGATTAGCATGTGGGCGGGAAGCAGTGAGGGTGGTGGCTGTATTCCGAATGTACAGAGCCCATACAAGGCGTGGACTGGAAGGCCAGGGACCGAGTGACAGAGAGACATCAGTGGAGTTTTGTCCTGAGCAAAGTGCAGGTAGGAAGGCAGTAGGGTCCCTAGGGCAAAAGGCCTAGAATAGAAGGGTGTGTATGCACATGCGTGCGTGTTATATATATATATATATATATACATATATATATGTGTGTGTGTGTGTGTGTGTGTGTGTGTGTGTGTGTGTGTTGGGGTAGGGATGGGGACAACAAGACACTTATCTCTACTCCTGCCGTGTCAGCTGCTAATTAGAAAATGCACAAAAACAGCCCCAGGACGGGAGAGTATAGTTGTGGAGCTTGGACCTAGGTGGAAGAAAACACCAGTTCTTCGCCAGTCTGAAGCTCGGCTCATCCAAGAATCTAGTGGGCAGTTGTTTCAGTTCGTTTCCTGTTGCTATGGCAAAATACCTGAGACTGGATGGTTCATGCAGAATAAAGATTATTTTAGCTTCCAATTTGAGAGGGCGGTAAGAGCTTGCCCTTGGCCTCTTAGAGCTTGGCCGAGGCTTCAGATGGCGACAGGGCCAGTGTGCCCACTTAGGGTTCTCTTCTTCCCAAACCGCTATCGTGATCATGAGGATCCATGCCGTGACAAGTCACCCTAACCTCCGCGGGCCCCACCCCGGAGTGCCACCAACACATGAATCTGAGATTCATTTTCCAACATGTGAATGTTGGCCGTATGGGAAGCCATGGGATGTGGGACAGAGACACCACTGAAGAATGTCACCTGCCGCAGCCTGAAGTCCCTTTCAACCCAGGTGAAGTGAGCCTTTACCCACTGAGCCATCTCACCACACAACAAAGGTGAGGTCCTTGGCTGTGCCACAGAAAAGACTAGTAGGGGGACTGGGAGGAAGCAGAAGTGGAGGTTACTAAGAAGGGATTGAATGTGAGTACCTGCCTGCTAGACAGGTGATAGGGGAAGGACTATTAACTCTCAGGTGCCCAGTGGCTTCTCAAAGGACACACAAAATTATAGGAAGGAACCAGTAAACAGCTTCCCTTGGGTCGAGGAGAAGCTGGGGGCTGAAGGGAAGCTGGGAGGGAGAGAGGAGGTCAGGGCCGTAGAGTGGCTGGCCTGAGTGGGGCTGAGAAGGAACAAGAAACGTGGCAGACCTGGGAGAGAAGCGGCTCTTGGGAGCTCTGCCAGCAGCCTGGGTGGCACTGGAAGTGGCTGCAGGATAATGTTGGGTTTCAGGCTTTGCGAGTATCTGTGTTTGTGAGGGAAGCAGGCAAGGGGGGTCAGAACCTGAAGGGCCGTGGGAGTGTTGTGAGGCACGAGGGTTTGACTTGAGTAAGGAGCTGCGGTGACATTTGTGTGCCTGTAAATGAAGAGATTAGACACGGTGCTCAGAGTCAGGAAGCCGCAGGTGCCTGTGTGTGTGTGTGTGTGTGTGTGTGTGTGTGTGTGTGTGTGTGCGCGCGCCTTCATAGGAATGAAGTTTTATACCTGTAGGTACACATTTTACTTTAAAAAAAAATACAATTTCAATAAGAGATTTAAATTTACAACTGTATTACATGCCCTCCTCGAATTTGTGAATTTAAGGGAAAAAAATTAAATCAACTAGAAAGGAGAACATACAGGATTGAATTCTGTCTTTCAGAAGCAGGAGCAGAGTGCTTTCAGAGAGGAGTGAGCCTTAATGCTGGCCTGGATAGTGGGCCGCCTTGGAGGCCTGAGGTTTCAGCATTAGGTTTGGTTTCACTCGGCTAAGCTAATAAGGCCATGGAGGCTTCTTCTAGCCTCTTGGCCCAGAATCTGTCTCCAAACAGGATACAGTGATTATTTGTAAATGATCGTGTCTCTCTGACAATGATCTCAAAGGAATATCTCTTTTTAAACAGACGTAGCGAGATGATTTGAATGAAAACATTGTATGTACAGCGTATAAACACTAGCGGTCCTGCCAAATTTGAAAATGACTGCTTAGAGCTAATTCACGGTACTTTAGTTACATTAACCAAGATTCGAGACCTGTAGAGGACCTGGCCCAGTAGCTATAGAAAAGGCTAAAAACAATTTTGGCAATCAAATGGACTAAGCATGTGGGATTTTAAAGGGACAACAGAAAAACTCAACCACTTAGCAAGAAAGGAATGGAGTCTGCCGGATTTGGGAGCCGGTCCCTCACCCTCTCTGCATGTCAAAACACACATGCAGGTTTCAGTGATTGAAGAGCAGTATGCTAGCTCAGTCTCCCCCCCTCCTCCTTCCTTCACCCCTGAATGTGGGTCTCTCAACACGGGTTCTCCCTCTAATGTCCCTCGATTTCCAGGCTCCAGTGCACGGTGCTTCTCAGACCTCAGGCTCATTCTCACTAAACGAATTTCAACTTTACTAAAAGGTTGTTTCCTCTTAAGTAACCAAGGTCTTCAGACGCTTGAAGACAAATTCAGTAGTCAGAGACAGATCTCTGTGAGTTTGAGGCCAGCCTGGTCTACATATTACGTGCCCGCGCTAATTCTCCTTGTCTTCTCCTGTGCCAGCAGTGCCCAGAAAACTGGTTTAACCCTCTGTTGCCCTGTGCTTTCTCTCCTTGGTCTTTTGTCTGTGCTCCAGCAGTAGATTCCTGGCTGAGCTGAGCTCCTCCCCTTTCCCTCAAGGCAACCCTCCCTTCAGTAAGTATCCGACTCCCTGGCTTCCTGTCAGCCCCACCCTTTACGTCCCTCCAACCACCACCACCACCACCACCACCTCCAATGTTTCCTCAACTACCATCCTTCTGTTGGAGCCTAAGTCATTCAAGCTGATCACCTGGAGAGTACAAGTCAGACTTCCCTCATGATCCCAAGACTGCCTTTCTCACCTCATGCCTCCTCCTCTACACACTGTTCTCCTCGCTCATCTGTGTGAGGTAGGCTCTCTTTGGGGGCACTGAACTTAAATGGCCATTCCTCCGCCATGCTGTCTACCTGCTTTGCCAGTTCCTCAGTCTTCTGTGCGGCTCACAGTGCCCTCTCCATCCGTACCCACCTCATCCCCGGTCCATGCTGCCGCTTACCTCCTGGCAAAGCATGCATCCTAGCCACCACCCTACCCAGTTCCTCTTTCTTGACTGTCAGCTACCCATCCATGTGGATGATCCGAAATATTAAATAGGAAATTCCAAAGATAACGACTCATAAGTTATTCATTCTAACTAGTATGTTGGATTTCTGTTCCGTCCCAAATGAGACATGACTCATCCCTTTGTTTAGCCTATCCCTGCTGCAAATCCTATCTACCTGCCCTATTAGTGACTTCAGAGTTGGCTCCACTATCAGGACAGCGGTAGGAGTATTGTAGTGATCAAGTCACCTTTATTTTGCTTAAAAGCCTGGAATGGTGACATAAAGGAAGTCACAGAACAAAAAAAAAAAATGGAGGGATAAATTGGTGCTGGTTCTGTGTGGCAGTTCTGCAGGGCATATAGCAGGAAATCACGGTATGGGTGTGTGGGGTGTGTTTGGTATTCTGCATTGCAAACATCCACTAGGTATCTTGAAGCATATCTTCTATTAGTACGAGTCTTCGGTTTTATAGTTCTAGGAACAAAATTGATTTAAAAGCAATAAATGAGAATCTTCTAGGGACTATTTTTAGAACACTGTGTGACACCTAAGGCTCAGGGAACATAGAGAAAGAGAGTACAGAAAGATGGTCAGAGCCAGAGGCTCAGAGATTTGCTGTGTGACTGTGTCTCCTAGCACCTGTAGAAGCTACACCCAGAAAGTCTCACCAACATGACCGCCCAACTCTGAGATGAACAAGGAAGACACCAACAAGCATGCCAAAGTAGCCAGAAAAGAAGCCCTCAAGGCCTCAACCCTACACGAAGATCTCCAGACAACCGAGCAAGGCTAGGCAAGGTGGTCCTAGCCAAGGAAGAGCACAGTAATTGACTGTTCAGGGCTAAACGGCTAGCCTCAAAAACAAACATACAAGTAACATGATATAGACTCGACAGGGTGTGTGTGTGTGTGTGTGTGTGTGTGTGTGTGTGTGTGTGTGTATACAAATACTTGTGTGAATGCTAAAACAATCCATGAAGAGAGAGGTCATGAATTTGAAGTGGAGAGGCGCACGTGGGAGCACGTGGAGAGAAGGGGAGGGGGGAAATGTGGTGATTAAAATACAGTCTCAAAAATAAACAACAGCAAAGACATTTGGGGAATTCTCTCAGACCTCCGGAATCAGAAGCCTAGGGTGTGGAGTCCAGCAAAGGACACATCTTCGCAAGGCTCCCCGTCCACTGTCCTGTCTGACTGAGAGCCACCGCTATCAAACTTCTTAAGCCTTTGACCAGCTCCATTTTCTTCCAGAGTCACATGAGATTTTGAAGAGGACATCCAAGACCCTTTACCTCTTGGGCCCCAGAGGGGGGCGGGACATTACAGACTCATGACCGCCTCTCACCTGCCCGCACTCTTTACCACCTGGAGAAGCTTTTGTCCTCCCTAGTGCGCCGCAGCGGTGTTCTGCCCTCTTCAACCCACACACAGGCCATTTTCTGCCTCCAATGCTTCCTTCCCACTGTGCTGGGTAAATTGCTCGTGGACAAAGTCCTGATTCAAATGTCGAGGTTTAAGTATAGTGTTGTCTTACACCTTCCCTGCCCTCCACTCTCTCCTATAATTAGTGGTCACTTTCACAAGCCATTGTCTGCTCCATCCGGATCGTATTCCATTATAACCCACAGTTCTCGCATCTGCTCCTCATTATCTCGAGTCCTAAAGAACGATGAGAACAATTCCACTATTTCACTTTCAGCATCTAGCAAATGATTGACATGATACGCTTACCCCGGCTCTCAGAGGCGTTTTCTCCTAGCACCGCCCGTGTTGCCTACTGCACACAGAACACGCTAACCTTACCTTCCGTGTCACAGGCTTCAAATACAGCTTCTGTCTTCCTCAGCCTTCTGACAACAGGTTCTTCCGAAAGTCCTTCTTCTTGGGCTGAGGGTGTCTCAGTGGCGGTGCCCTTGCCTATAGCAGGTATGAGGCGCTAGCATCTCTACATAACTGTACAGGTTTAAGAGGTATGATGTCATGTTTCAGTGACGCGTAAATATCATAGTCTTCCCTTTGAACACATCATATGATGAGAACATCAGACTCTCTAGCTCTTTTGAAGCTCACTTTTTGTGTTAGCTTTAGTTACTGTCCTGTGTGGGGGGAATACCAAAAATCTTCCTGCCAACCGTAATGTACCCGTACCTGTGGACCAGCCCAACCCCCCACGCCCCACTCTCTCCAGCCTCTGGTTACCACCACTGTGCCCACATCTTCTGTGAGATTAACTTCATAGCTTTCACGTGAGTCCTAGTTTGCTTTCTCTGGCTATGATAAACTTGACCAAAAGCAACTGAGGGAGGAAAGCCAACTTTTGGCTTCCACGTCTCCATCACAATCCATTGTGAAGAGAAGTCAGGGCAGGGATTCAAGTAAGGCAGGAACCTGGAGGCAGGAGCTGATGCAGAGGCCATGAATGGGGTGCTGCTTACTGGCTTGCTCCTTGTGGCTTGCTCAAACTGCTTTATTATAGAATCTAGGACCACCAGCCAGGGGTGGCACCACCCACGATGGGCTGGGCCCTCCCTCCCCCATCAGTCCCTAATTAAGAGAATGCCCTGCAGTCTGGCCTGCTGCAATCTAACGGAGGAGCGTTTTCGCAATTGAGGCGCCTTTCCCCAAATAACTAGCCTGTGTCAAATTGACATGCAGCTAACGAGAACAACGTGTGAGTGAGCTCATGCAGTGTTTGTCTTTCTGCGTCTGGTTTATTTCACTTAACATGATGGCTGTGTTATCACAAGTGATAAGATTTTATTCTTTATTTGTGGCTGAGTAATGTTCTGTAGTGCAGAGACATCACTGGGTTTCTGGGTGACACAGGTCCTGCACCTCCTTCGCTAGCTTTTCTCAGACTTTATTGACTTAGCCACTTAACACCCATTTCATGAGTATCTACAGCGAGCCTTACTGATCTTTAAAGGGGCCTTTCAGCCTTTGAACTTTAAGGCAACAACGGCAGTTCCTGAAAAGGAACAATTAAAACCTCACTCGGTTAGTAAGTCTGTCTGGGAAATCTTTCTCCGTCGCCATTACAGGCTTTCTTCATGCCTCTTACAACCTCACCTCCTACTTTTTTTTTTTTTTTAGATCTTAATTTGATGTCTTTTTCACAAGACGGGACCCCTGCCCTTCTAGCTGTCGGCTTCGCACTACAGTTCAGAATCTACAGAGTAGAACAGAGAGTGAAGAGGTCTGGGGTGGGGGGGGTGGTGGCGCTTTGGCTTAGCGGCCGAGTGTGGGCTTGCATGGGGATCTCAGCTTTTAAACGATGATCTGAAATAAAGGGGACACACCTTGCACTGTATACAAGCAGGGTTATTTTTCATTTGAGGACGACAGGGGAAGTAGGTGCTGGAGGTTGAAGCCTGTGCCAGCACTCTGCCCTTCAGGCTAAGAAGTGGGGTCTAGAAGGCTTTCCTAGAACCGCCTATTACATTGCTTTTCATTTTAGAATTGGCTGATGTTTTGTGTGCTCAGCAGGTTTTTCTTTTCTCTGGTAAAGAAGCAGAGATGAACAGTGTATGGATCCTCTCTCAATGGTGGAAATGGAAAATCGCCATAGTATGAGACCATAGAAGGCTCGCTTACAGGTAGCCTTCTTGCGCATGCTCTGTGGGTCTTTTCAGGGAGAGTGTGTTTGGAGAGACACTGTTTTGCTCCTGGCCTGGCTACGGCAGACCTTCTAATACAGCTTCTCTAAGTAAAGCGTCATTGTGCATCACAGGGTGGTCAGCTCTTACGGGGACACCTGTGGCTTGTGGTCACCGCGACTTGTGTGTGCTAAACACAGTGTCACTAACTGAGTAGTCCAGTCCAGCTGGGACTGTGCGGGGCGTCAGAGTCAATCTCGACACCACGCCTCCACTCCTCCAGACTTCCGTAATTCAATTTGTCCTGTACTGGAGGGGACTTGTCCTCCCTCCCTGGACTACACAAGGGTGTCCCTGAGGCCTGAGTCCCTGTAGGTGTCCTGAAGCAGCATTCCACGGCAGCTGTTCCATTCCGTTTGAAGGCTCCGTGCACTTGACAAATTCCAGACACCCACAGCTGCTCCAGTTGCTAGACCGTTGGTGATTTCAGGCCTCACTTGGTTTGGGCCTCAAGGGAGCTGAGCTAAAGTTGACATGGCTTACTACTCATTCCAGCACCAAGCTCCAAACAGACAAAACATTTAAACACCAACTGCGCCCATCTTCAAAAGAAGTGATTTCAGAAGGGAGGTTTGGGTACAGCACTTTAGTCTCCTTTGGGGACAGTAGGGACCCTGCCCTGCTAAATGATTATGCTCCGGGAGCTTCAGATTTTATGTAACAAGCCTATAAAGCAGAAAATATTATTTGGATGGAAATAGGGGCTAATAGTGTTGAGTCTGAAAATTTAGATAATGTGTGTGTGGCTTTAATTGAATCGGGCTCCTGAAGTTTTAGGGTTGGGTTTTTTAGTTTCTGCGGGGTTTTTTTTTGTTGTTGTTGTTGTTGATGTTTTTGTTTTTTCTTTTTTCCTTTTGCGTCATCTATTGGATGCACTGCGAGGAGACAAGAGGCTGAGCAGTGACTGTAATGACTCTGACCTCCTTTCTTCTTTTTTCTTAATGTTTAGGCTTCATGGTACAAACTTTGAGCTTTGAAGATTCTTATTTACTAGTAATATACACACACATATTTATTTAAACAAGATACATCCTAGCTATGCATAAAAATTCTACCATATAGTAACTGATTGATTTTCTTACAGTTATCTCTTGCAAATAACATATGTTAAATATCTTTACAAATCATGTTACTATAACAAAAACAATTAAATTATTCCACGTAATAGCTTCAGAAGCTTAACGACATGATTCATCCACAAACTGTAGCTAGTAAGATAAAGTAATTATGAAGTTTATCCATGTTGTATTTTGTTGTATTAATTTTAATCTTCTCAGCCATTTTTAATTGCACAGTTCGTTGGAGCTGCATGAATTGATCAGATGATACAGCCATCATTGCTGTATATTTGCTGTCTCTATAGATTTATCGAATCTAGAAGCCACCTAGGAGCAGAATCACACTGTGCATTCCTTTGTGCCTGGCTTCTCTCAGGGAGCATTGCGCTCTCTCTGTTCATCCTAGCACACATCAGCTTTCATTTCTCCTTCAGGCTAAGGAACTCCCCCCCCCCATACACGTACATTCCATCCTTGTGTGCTCTTCTGTTGACAGTCATCTTTGGCTTTTCCATTTGGGCTTTCTAAGTCCTGCTGCTAGGAACCTGCTCAGTACCTGTCTTCTTTAGATTTGTTTCTAAATGTCCCTCTCTTCATCTCTTTGGATAGTGGTGTAGTCTGGCCATTTTGCTGCTTTCCAGGGGAAAACACTTGGATGGGAAGCCACTGTGGTCTTGAGTTCTAGCTGACTAGTTAGGGGGTGTTGCTCCATCTTCAGACCTCATTATGGGCTCCATCCATCTCAACAAGACCGTTCACTGTACCTAGAAATGACTAAGTAAATGGAAAGGAAAGAGGAATTGTCTGAATGTAGTCAGGGTGGGAGACTTGTGAGAAAGATGAGCTCGTGTGTGAATGAAGGAGGGCTTCCGAGGGGCCCCTGAAAGTCACAGGGTCCAGAATGTGGTTCTCTCAACATAATGGCCCAGGAGCACATACGAATGGTTTCTGAAGGTTCCACGTAGAACTGAGGTCTTGTTGTCTTGTTAAAACTGGGCTCTTTCCATGTGCTCCATGTGATAACCTAGCTGGTATCAGGCGGGGAGCAGAAAGGAAGACAACAATGTTGTTGTCTTCTTCTTCTTCTTCTTCTTCTTCTTCTTCTTCTTCTTCTTCTTCTTCTTCTTCTTCTTCTTCTTCTTCTTCTTCTTCTTCTTCTTCTTCTTCTTCTTCTTCTTTCTCTTCCCCTTCCCCTTCCCCTTCCCCTCCTCCTCTTCCTCCTTTTCTTCTTCACTTCTGTATTTTAAAACACAGGGAACAAAAGGTGCCTGCTCTATTTAGCTGGCTTTGATCTCTCCAAGGACCGGATTAGTGTTTATGCTTTTGTTTTCCACTTAGGAAAACATACTGTTTTGCTCACCAGATTGAATGGAAGTGGTCTCCGCTCAGTTTCTTCAAATATGAATACATTAATAACAACTGGGCTCATATAATAAAAAAACTGTGACCTTCCAAATGATCTGAGCTGTCTGCCGCATGTCAAGACTGCCTTTTCAGAGAAGTGCTAATTCACGTTACGTCCGCCTGAGAGGTTTGTTTAATGAGTAGATTAAGTGGATGATTATCCTTCTCTTAGTTGTTTTTTTTTTTAAGGAAGGGCTTCTGTGATGGCCCTCTGCTATTTGGCACGGGAACACAGAAGGGCCTTTTAAAATTACCCCTGCAGGGTCACTGGGACCCAAGCTGTTTGCTTCATTAAACCACAGTCTCTTCTTCAGAGCCCACCCCTCCCATCCACCCTGACACAATTGTATCTAAATTAGCATCTGACCGGCCCCCCTTTCTCTCCTCTTTTCAAGCCCCTGCTGACAGGGATTGGCAAAAGATGTTAATTGGTTGGGCCTGGCTCAGAACAATGGGTTTGCCAAGCTGACAAAAGGACTAACGTTTCTTTCAATACGCATCCAGATTCACATAAGTACCTCTTTTAATTACCAGGAATTATTGTAATGCCTGGTCAATGGAATAATTGACCCTCAACAGCTAGTGCTGGTTCCTTAATAAATAATGACGCAGGCCTAGTCAGCGGAGCAGGTAGGGGAGTGATTTGTCCAGACTAAAGAGCCATTTTCTCAGCCAGTGTTCTGTGCTGTACCAAGGCTGCACAGTGGGAGTCCAAGAGAGGGGACTAATTTGTGCTTGACCGGGAGACGTCGGAATAGAAAGGAGCTGCTAGTGAGTGAGAGAGTTATGAAGGCCCAGAGCAGTGTGACGGGGCTCCTGTGGTCGGCGGCAGGGTGTAGGCCCAAGGGCTGGAACGCGGGTAGAAGTACGTGCTGTGTCTGCTTCCACCTGGGGCAAGGCAGTGCTCTTCCAGCTGTGTCTGGGCCCCTGCTTTCAGGTCAAGTGAGCAAAACCTAGTTCCAGTTCATCCTTAGCATCACCTGCAAATGATCCAGCCCACATTTTTTAGAAAACAAAAACAGTGAGTTTTAAAGAATTTGTTTTAAAACGTGATTGTGGAGGAGTTGGGATGAAGCTCATTGGAGCAATTCTTGACAGAATTCAATACAGAATTGGGCTCAGTGCCTAACAATATAAAAAAAAATGGATAAAAGGGAAATTGTATAGCATTGGATGGGAGAATAGAGTATTTAAAAACAAATCTTATTCTGTATATTTGAAGTCTGCAAGATTTTGTAGATATAAATAGTGATCAGATCCTGGTGACATCGCCCTGGCCCACCTGTCACCTCAGAGACACTTTTTGTTTGGTTTGTAACAAGAGCATCTAAAAACTACTTTACTAACAAATTTACATGCTAGTCTTCATGTAGTACATTAAATTGCTAAGAGAGTAAACTGAAAAGGAAAGAAAGAAAGAAAGAAAGAAAGAAAGAAGGAAGGAAGGAAGGAAGGAAGGAAGGAAGGAAGGAAGGAAGGAAGGAAGGAAAGCAAGCCACCAGGATTAACATATTTTTAAAAATCCAGTTGGCAGAGAAAGCCCGAAAGTCTTTCCCACTGTGTAGCCTCTTCAGGTCATTTTCCAGACAAAAGACTAGAAGCTTTTCCTCATATGGGTTTCATTTAAAAAACCAGAGCAGGCAGAAGTGGACAAAGCTGGAGACACTTTGGGGAATTATCTTCATGTTCCCAGCCCACTGGGACCTTCTGAATCATCTCACTCCCTCTCCATCCCCCTCTGCCATCACTGCCCCATTGCAGAACACGCTGACTTTCTTGGACTTTGGCTGGGAGAGACATGTCTTTCCCTCTCCTGCTTCTCCATCCCTCACCCCAGAAGCCACAGATCTCCAGATTGCCCGTCCACTTGTTTTTCTCCCAAAGGCTAATGAATCAATGCTAATCAACTATCTGGTCCTTGAGCATCCTTCTGTGTCTGTTTTTAAATTGCTTAATTGGTGAGACTAACATCCCACCAAACGGATCCTGGAATTTCCTAGTAACAAGAACCGAGGATTTCTGTTCAATGTATCTTTTCTTCCTTTGGCTAAGAATGGAGGCTAGGGCTTTGCACTTGTGTGTGCAAGGCAAACACTCTACCACTGAGCTCTGCCTCCACCCCGCATAACTTCTGGTTTTCATCCCTTGCACCTAAACATTTCTGCATCCCCACCCCATGGAAGTGAGACCGTGCAATATTTTTCTTTTTGTGTCTGGCTTGTTTCCCTTAGTGTAATATCTCGTGTCATCATCCACTCTGTGGCAAATGGCAGGATCTTCTTTAAAGATAAATCATTTGTTTTTCCTTTAAGGTTATATGTGTTTGCACACGCATATGTAAGTGTATCACGTGTGTTTGGTGCCAGTAGAAACTGGAAGGAGGCAGATCTCTGGACGTGAAGTTACAGTGTTGTGAGCCACCATGTGGGTGAGGGCAACCAAACCTGGGTTGGTACCAGGGAACCATCTCTCCAGCCTCAGGGTCTTCATTTTAGACAACTGAATGGTGTGGGGGGGGGGAATGAAGGGGGGGAGAGAGAGACACTTGGTCTGTTTCAGCGTCTTAATATCAGGTGCCCTCTGTGAGCTATGGTTTTCGTCTCCTTTGGTTGTACAGTCAGGAGAATTAGTGGGTCATAAAGCATTTCTACGTTTAACTTCCTTAAGAGACTCCATGCTGGTTTCCTTTTACCTGTATGAGTGTAAATTAGTACAATCATTATTTTTTTTTTAAAAAAAAAGAAAGGTTTAAAATAGAACTTCTCTATGATTCAGAAATCCCACTTCTGCGTTTTGATTTAGAAGAGAGACATCTACACCCCCATGTTCATTTCAGTACTCTTCAAAATAGTCATCACGAGATCAACCTGTTAGTTAGTGGATGAATGGGTGAAGATAATGTGAACACACACACACACACACACACACACACACACACACTGCAACCTTATTCTTCAACCTTAAAAATAAAAAGTTCTGTCATTTGCAACAACATGGACAGACTTGAAAAGCAGATCAGAGGAAATGGGCCTAACCCAGAAGGGCAGCCTCAGCTGCTCACTTAGATGTGGAATCTAAAGCGACCCAGCCCACAGCGGCAGGAGTCATATGGGGGTTATGGGGTGAGCGGTGAGGGGTAAAGAGATAATGGCCAAGTCTAGTAGCTAGGAAGATGCGATTCTGTTTCTCGTAGGTGATACACAGTGTGACGAGATGGAGCTAGTTAGCAATAATGTATGACACTCTTAGAATTCCCAAGATAGGAAATTTAAAAAGTTCTCACCACAAAACTGGCGACTATTTGAGGTGATGGATTTATTAGTTTTATTTCATCATTTGTTATAGTATTCATAAACCATATCTTTGTACCCCATAAATACATGCCAGTATAATTTACTAACTTGCAGCTGAAATGTTTAGATTAAGTCAGGCATAGTGGCAGCTGTCTACAATCAGTCCACTAGGGGGGCTGAAGCAGGAGGGTTGTGAGTTAGAGGCTAGCCTGGGCTCTGAGGTGAGTTCAAAGCTGATCTAAACTACATAGTGAGATGTTGTCTCAAAAACAGAAAGAGCCAGGGATATAGCTCAATAGTAGAATACATGCTAACTCTAGCTTCAGATTGACAGCCTGGTTCAGGTCATCACTCTAGGATACATTTCTACCATGCAATGAAGGAACAGAACCAGACAGTCTGGTGGGACTCCTCAGCTTCTCACCAGAAGATAGCCAGAAGCTCCCTTGGTGGTTGTGCCCTGAGACACTCGGAGTAGCTTCTGTTTCTCAAAATTCCACTCTCCAAACATCCTAATTGCTTCTTGCTGACTTCCCCCCACCGCCACCCCCTTCCCCTTCCCCCCGCCCTGTCTATCCAGCTCATCTATTTGTTTCTAATACCCGTCAGGTATGTTGCTCTTGTGCTCTCTCTCTCTCTCTCTCTCTCTCTCTCTCTCTCTCTGTGTGTGTGTGTGTGTGTGTATGTATGTATGTGTGTGTGTGTGTGTGTCCATGTAATAAATAAAGACATCTAGCCAAGACCTCCATTGAGTGCCCTACTTGCATTTCTAGGGCCTCTCATGTTCTTCACCTTCACCAATGCGGTCACTTAATGATCTGTAATGGTTTGAATGAGAATGTACCCCCCAACCAGGCTCATCTAGTTGATAGACTGTTTAGAAGGATCAGGAGGTGTGGCCTTGTTGGAGTAGGTGTGGCCTTGTCTGAGGAGAAATGTGTCTGGAAGTGATCTTGAGGTTCCAAAAGCCCATGCCAGACCCAGAGTCACTCCGTGTGTGTCTGTTGTAGATCAGGATATAAAGCTCTCAGCTGCTAATCCAGGACCGTACCTGTCTGCTTCCCACCACGATGATAATGAACTAAGCCTCTGAAACTGCAAGCAAACCCTCAATTAAATGCTTTCTTTTACAAGAGTTCCCTTGGTCATGTGTCTCTTCACAGTAATTGAATAATAACTAAGACACACCCCTAAATCAAGTTCATTTTCTACAATCTGCAGGCATCGTTAGTCATCCCTGGGCTCCAAATTGAGCCCTCTTATAGCTGCATTTTCCCCCTTTATTCATTGTGTGTGTGTGTGTGTGTGTGTGTGTGTGTGTGTGTGTAGCATGTTGGAATATATGGCCACATCTCACACAATTTAAGTAGTTCGGCCCCAGCCTCATGGCGTGTATTATACGTACACTGCTCATTTCTACATTTCTAATGATGCCATGTTGGCAGTGGCCTTGTCCCCTTCAGCTCTGCCAGACCTGTCACAGAGCGAACAGTGCCAGGATCTCTCTCACCTGAGGCTTCATCCTACAGTACAGCTTGCCATGGCTCAGAAACATGGTCATGGTCACAGCGATGGACAGAGCATTTTCATTGCTCTTAAACTAAAGCTATCTAATGCCCACCATGGAGCCTCCCTCTGCCACCTCCCTGTAGGCTCTTCACCTGTTCCTGGACTTCTCCACATTCCCTGCTAAAGATTCAACTCACTTTGCCAGCACCAAACCTTCTCCGTTCGTCAAGGCTCTGCCATGGAAGGTATACTTCCTGTATGAGATAAGTCAGAATTTAGTTAAGGACCAGAAGTCAGGCTACTTAGTTTAAAATTATTGTACTAAGTCAAAAATTAGTTGCTGAGGTGATAAAAGAGGCTGGGAGTAAACCTAGAGGTGAAAGCAGACCACCCCCATCCTAGGCTGGAAAGACAACAGCAAGAGGGAGCTTATCAGAGCCTGGAAGCTTGAACTTCGGCAGGTCTCTGCAGAAGAAACCATGAGCAAACTGTAGCAACTTTTAGAGCTCCCCAGGTGGGCCGATGGGGAGGGACATAAACCTCTGGCTCCTCCCTCCTTCTGATCCCTTGCCAGAGTTTCCCACCAGCAGAACCCAGTTGGAAGTCTCCAGAAACCACAGCCTGTTTGAGTTGACCTCTGCAGGGCATGTGGGAAATAGACTCTAGTGCAAAAGAAACCAAGTAGGGACATGGTCGCATCTATCTCTCAATATGTCATGAGTTGCTGGAAAACAAGATCCGCTTCTTAGTGGATTTTGCAACCACAGTGCTTAGCACCACATTGGATTTAACATTTAGTGCATTGGAATGAACACTCATGTTTCCTTCTGAGGTGGATATTATATTATTCTCAGCCATACATGGCCCCATTTATCATACTGTTGGAACAAAAACACCAAACACTTCCCTGAAATTTTTTTCTTTATAAAAATCATAGCCTTTGTGTAATTATTTACTTAAACCCATGCTTGAGTTCAGTCTCAACCCTCTCCTCTATTAACATTAAGCCAGGACTATTTATCAGCCCCAGCTTGGTTTTGAAAACATTTCGACCAACTGTGCCTCAGATTAAATACAGGAGCAGAAATGGAGACTTTGCTCTAACCCACACTAAGAGTGTGAGAGGAGAAACGTGCGCCCTGGGCACTTGTTCACATAACTCGTCTTAAATGTACCTTTGAACCAACACCTCCCACCCCACCCCACCCCACCCCACCCCACCCCACATGTGCTCCTGGGATCCCTGTACCCTTCAGACCAACTCTTCAAAATTACAGCCACCCTTCCAGAGGCAGAGCACAGCTGGCCCAGCTGGAAAGGAGAGCTGGCTCACGACCCCAGCAGCCTTCCAGCTCTCCTTTCTAAGAGGTCTTCCTTTCCCTGAGAGGGAAAAATCTCAGGGACAAAGGCTGTCACCACAGCGGCACCTAGGCTGTGACATCTCGCTGCATGGGCTGCTGGAAGGTGCCAGAGATCACAGCGTTCTGCTCTAAGGTTATAAGGGACAGTGTGACACAGACCCCCGCATTGGAACCATGTGACCCCACAAAGCTGGGGGAGACCTTAGAGAACATCCCACATCCTTTGTTTCCACGAGAGAAAGCTAAAGCTAAGAAAGGTGACAGAGTGCTCTGTGGCCACCATAGCGTGACAGGAGTATGCCTGAGCCAGTACCCAGTGTATCCAATTCTAGAAACCCTTTAATTGTGAATTGTGGACCGCCTCCTGTGTCATCACTGACCATGTTCGTGAATTAGTTTGCAGCTCCTCTTTCTCATCATCCCTTCTTACCTGTAATATGTCTACACTAGTATTCTGTATATACTTCTTTTTAAAACCTTGTTATGTATGGTGTATGTGTGTTTGTGTGAATCGCAACGCACATGTGGTGATCGTAAGGCAACCTCGGGGGCCAGTACTCCCTTCTGCCATGTCTAAGACACAGTCTCTTGTTCGATGAGGGGTGCCCAGGCAAAACAAGATACTATCGGATAGGGCGAGTTGGCTACAGGCTCAGGGGTACTGTTAACAAACCTGGTGTACACGGTAGCAGCAAGAGATGCTGTCTGAAACATGACGGACGACACGGACTGACACCCGTGCTTGTCCTTTGACCTCTACGTCCGTGCTGTGTCATGTGTGCCAAGCTAGCTGCCCCTCGGGCTTGCAGGGATTTTCTGCTAGCTGTATCCCGTCTTACCACAGGATCACTGGGACGGCAAAGGTGTGCTGTTGTGTCTGCTCTCCATGGGCCCTAGGGATCTGAACTGGAGTCCTAATGCCTGTGTGGCAAGTGCTCTGCCCACCGAGCCATCTGCACAGCCTTCTACACTTCCTGTGTTAGATGACTTTAGACTGAGGTCATAAGTCATGTATTGGACACGGACTGAGTGCAGTGCTCAGGGTGCATCTCCTTCCTTTCCTTTTCCTTTCTACTATGAGCGTCTCTGTCTTTCCTATTGATTCAGTTGTTCTCACACCAAAAATCCTATCCTTTAGCTTTAATCTCTCTCTCTCCCTTCTCTTCTCCCTCCTCCTCCTCCTCCTCCTCCTCCTCCTCCTCCTCCTCCTCCTCCTCCTCCTCCTCTTCTTCTTCTTCTTCTTCTTCTTCTTCTTCTTCTTCTTTTGGTTCTTAATACATGAAAATATTCATAAAGGACTGGACCTAGCCACCCTCCCCTTGGGGCAACCTCCACTGGTAGATAGAGCCTTAGAGACTCTGACTTCATCCTGTAGTCTCCTCCTGGCCCATAGTAATGGCACCTCTGTCCCGGTTATTGCCATGGATACAGTTAAGCATAATGATAGTATACTAGTTTCCTCCCTTCCCTTCCTAGTTTCTTTACCTCCCCTCCACTTATCTAATGACTCTGTAGGGCTCGGGTATATATATAGTTTATATATATATATATAATATATATATTATATATATATATATATAGTTTAAACTATATATAGTTTAGTGGTAGAATATGCGCCCCTGGGTTTAGTTCCCAGTACTAAGAACATCACAAGATAAATAACTAAACAATAAAGACTTCCTCAGTCTTCAGTGACCCAGTCTGACCGACTTGGGCAGGTCAGATAACTGAGTGCCTAGTTGAAGACAACTCAGATAGCAGTTGTTTTCTGTTGACTATGTCTGCTCTCACAGAGCCCTGAAGCATCGTTTCTATGACCGTGCTTCCCAGAGGAACAGAGAGAGAGGTAAGTAGTGAAGTCAAGGTCACGGGGCTGATGAGCTCCACAAAGCCGGGGTTCAAGCCCCAAGTCTGATCGACTGTGGACCTGACCACTGTACCATGTTGCTAACTAGACTATATTGTACTCGGTGCTGTGTTATAATATTCATAATCAACTGGTGGTAATAGCAATTATAATTCATATAAATATTGTTTCATAAATAATCACTAATGTGGGCTTAATTTTCTCGAAAATTCTATCATAAGGTTTAAAAATAGCAAAGTTGTTTCTGTACTAAGAATACTTCAAGAAAGATTTATTTCCCCATTAAATAAAAATAATTTCTTTACGTATTATTTAAAATAAAAGATGTACCATAAACATATGATGGGAAATATATTTAAGTCTAAACTTTCATAATACTAGAAATTATATGCTTGTCTTTGTATATTAGAAGCCCCAAAAGGCTGCGGCCTACGAAGACAGATGAAAGCAAATAAGAGAAAATGGATGTTTGAAGAGAATGATTGTCTGCAGAGGGCCATGTGCTTTTGGATCAGTGAGGATGTCTTTTATGAAACAGAGATTCTGGCCAAACACATGAATAGCCTGGAAGTGTGAGCCAGGTCAGTGCTGGTCAGAAAGCAGGGACAGCGCTACAGCCCAAAGGCAGCATCCCAGAGCACTTGGGGAGAAACCAGATATCTCAGGATGCTGCAGACAGGAGGTGTCCCTGGGGAGAACACCAGTTCCTGAAATAGGATAGGAGCGGAGGATTTGCAACAGGAAAGAAGCAGGCCAAAAACCTGCCATCCTCGTTGATTTGACAGCAAGTGCTCCTCGCTATTTGAGAGTCCAGTCATGTGGTTGCTCTTCGTCACTGCTTGTCCCAGTAAGAGCCAGCTCCGTAGCTCAGAGGGAGAAAAGTCAAAGTACACAGAGTACATACCAGTGCGAAAAGTGTGTTACCTGGGTCACCAAGAGCCCGTCAGTCCAGAGGTCCATTTCTCACTTATGAAAGATATTGCACGCACACACACAGACACACACACACACACACAAACATTTATGCCCCTCCCCCCACACAATACACACAATGAGGTTAATGTGAGAGTGTGATTTGGGGTTTATTTGATTGGCAGTTGTCTCCCACCCCTCCCAGCAGCCCATCAGAAGCTGTTCCTAAGTTCTTAAATGTTGGTTACCTGTATCTGAGCCTCATAAATGAATATGGGGCTCACACACACACATAAAACAAAAACTGACAGAAAAACAATGTGGCAACAACAAAAGGCTTCTGAACATACAACAACCCAAAGTTAAATTAAACCCAAAGGTGTAATGAATTTAAGGTGACTCTGACAGTGTTCTTGGCATGTTGCTTCCTATGGCTAAAACCCTGGCTCTGAACATAAAACATGTGTAGCTTGCATTGTGTGGGCCTTCTCACCATGCAATGCCAGCAAACAACTATTCTAGAATATTCTATATCATAAATTACAGCATTTTTAGTGTACATTCAGAGTTTTCAGCTCTGATTTAAAAAAAAAGCCACAATGGTTTAATTACAGAAAACAAATAATTTAATGTTTTCCTACCATTATACCTATCAAATTGTGTCTTTGGCTGTGGTGTCACAGACAAGCAAATACATCCGGTAGACAAATGCACTCTTGTCTTTAGTGAATGGTAAAATTAGACATGCAACAAAGAATTGTTATAATTTATCATGAGTAGATATCTGACTTGCATACCCATTTCATACACCTCTATGTTTGGGGTCACATAAACGTCTCTCAGGCAAAAAGATCTCACAAGAAGAAAAAGCTTAAGAAGGGCTCTTCCAAACAAGTGCCTTCACATTTCATTCAATTTGTTTGGGCCTCACTCGGAACGTGATTGTTGTCCCAGAGGACGGGTTGCTGTGTTATTTGCTGTGACTATTTTAAATTAATGCCCCAATACAGTCTTAATAAGCAATTGTTTTAATTGTATAAACTTTATTATTAGAAAAACTTGCAAATGAAAACATCAGACACCAAAATTAGCAAAAACCGATATAGGAACTATAACAGTAAAATGCTGCCTGAGCATAGATCCTGGGCGGAGGTTGACAGTAGAAAAGGTCTAAAATACAGTTCCGCTCCAGCGAGGCTGTTGATAGGCACGGTTGCCGCAGGAGACTCAATAACATTGGATGCATTTGAAGACAGAATAAACCATGATCATGATTGCCGCGGGAGACTTAATAACATTGAATGCATTCGAAGACAGAATAAACTGTGATCACAGATAATTAAAAAAAAAAAAAAACTTTTAAAGAACACTTAATTAAATCCTGTCTGGAAAGATGAAACCCACATTTAAGGGGTGTGATATTATTCCATTCTAAAATTCCACGTGCTCCTTTTCACTACAATGCTCGGGTGGGCTTATAGTAAGACGAGGATGAAGGGAAAATGACTCCCGTTCACCTGAGAGATGCAGAGTCAAGGTCTCAGCTAAAACACTCAGCATGTGACATGTAGCCTGTTCTCTTCTCTGCCTTTAGCGTGACTCCAAACCTGCAGCTGAGGGCATGGAGGTGAACACTGAATGCCTTTCAAGAGTGGAGTGTGGGGTTGGAAACTGATGTTTCATGGCCTCTAATTCTTGCTAGATATAAAATTTACCTTTGGTTAATTTTATTGTAATACACACACAGACAGAGAGAGAGAGAGAGAGAGAGAGAGAGAGAGAGAGATTTATCCTTCAGTATCTATGGGGCATTGGTCCCAGGAACCCCTGTGGATATTAAAATCCATGGATGCATAAAATGGCATGGTATTGGCATCTGTAGA
This sequence comes from Arvicola amphibius, assembly GCF_903992535.2. Lineage (NCBI taxonomy): Eukaryota > Metazoa > Chordata > Mammalia > Rodentia > Cricetidae > Arvicola > Arvicola amphibius. The sequence continues at coordinate 54,413,320 of NC_052059.1, forward strand.
TTCTCTCTAGATGACTTACAGCATCTAGTATGGTGTAAAGGTCCTTTATGTCATTCTTATGCCACACTGTTCAGGGAAAAATCTGCATGCATTGAGTACAGAGAAAGTTTATTTTTAATAATATTGTTCATTCATAGTTGGCTGGATCCATGGATGTGGAACACATGATCAGGGAGGGGCAGCTGTGCTGTGTCGGATGCAGTTCATATATGTGAGGAAGATCCCAAAAAGCTGCCCTGCTAGCCTCCGAGGGCAGAAATGCATCCGTGTGTATTCATGAAGGTTGTCACGCCATGAGGCTATGCCCTTAGGACGTCTTGGTCCCCAGACTATTGGGATGGCCTTTGAATGGGCTTGAGGACTCAGAGCTTGGGCCGTGGTTACGGCAGTCCTAAGCTCATGGCCACTCTTAGTGTGTTCTCAGCAAGGTCCCTGTAAATAGGGAACAGTCCTATTTACAACTTATTAGAATAGAGGCTATTCTATGTATTTTAAGATATAAAATGTGATCTGTCTGTCATGACTATTACCTTGATTACAGTCTTCTCTCTTTATTTAAACATCTACCTTTTAAAATGTATTTTAGGGACTGGGGGGATATGACTCCGTTAGTAAAATACCTGTGGCATAACAGTGAGGGTCTGAGTTCAGACCCCAGATACTCTCTCAAAAGTTGCATGTAGTGACGCATACCCGTAACCCTAGTGCAGGCGGAAGGGGAGACAGTCAGAGTCTATTGGCCAGCAGAGTAGCTGAATCTGTGAGCTCCAGGTTCAGCCAGAGACCGTCTCAAACAATAAGGTTTGTTGGTGATTGAGGAAGGCACCCAGTGTCAGCCATTGGCTTCTACACGCATGGATATTTTTCGTCCAAATACTCAGACATACTTATTTTAAAATAAATAATGTCTGTCACTGTGTGCTATGTTAGAATCTATATTGTCAACTGGCAAATTAGAATCCATAATATAGAATCAGGAATCGTCACTCACATTGATATAAACAAGTGACTAGAAAATTCCATACTGGTGAAATCTCAAAATACTATAATGGCACGTATTATATTGTATCTTCTATATTGCAAAAAAGTACCCTCAAACCATCAGTCACAGTAATCACAGGATTGGTGATTCTTATCTGAGTGTGCCACCCACCGTCTTTTAAATCATATTTGGATCATTGTACCTAAGAGATCTGAAGAACAGGGCTTGGGACTTTCGTTCTAAGATGTAGCAGTGTATGTATACTCTCATGGGCTGAGAACTGCATGCTGGGGAAGAGATGAGGATCCGGAACCCTGAGCTAGCAAGAGCGTCAAGCTGCATGCGGGGATACTGTCTCCCTCCTCCGGCTGCAATCCTGAGAGACTCACGGTCACTCTTCAGGGAGTCCTGTCCTTGCTCAGCCATACCTTCACTCCCAGCTCAGGCCTTCAGCTGGCTGCGACTCTCATTCCTTTGAACATCATCTCCCTTGGGTTACATCCAAGAGTGCAGGCAGCACTTCACTATGGCTCCAGGTTTACTCTTCCTTCCAGATCTCTCTGTCCTTTTCTTTCCATTTGAACTCACACTTCCTTTATGCCTTTATGCCATTATGCCTTCCCCTGGGAACCCCTCCATCCCCCAGCCCGCCCTTCTCCTCTATGATGCTCCCCAAGGCCAGCCCTTACTCTTGGCTCAGCTTTCCTAGACAGCGTTGTCTACTCTTCCGGTTCCTCCTGATGGCCAGGCGCTGCTGCTCTTCTGACCTAAAAGAAAGCTTATGCCACCCACCTCAATGGCCCAGAACCCCCAAGACTTCTCACTGTGGATGGTGCATGTCCTAGGCCACACAAGTGTGACAAGAGTCCCCATATCCCCCTGCACGCCTCCTTGTCTTGTACACTCTGTGACTCAGTGAATGGTTCCTCTGTCTACCATCTTACAGAGTCAAGGACCAGTCAGCAGTTGGCCATGTCTCCCTGCCTGCTGCTCCATCAGCCTAGCACGAACCCTACAGTGACCCTCAGGGTCTACATTGCATCTGGCAAGTTTGCCCAGCACTCTGAAGCTCTCAGATCCTTCAGGAGATAGGGATAGGAATATCCAAAGTTCAGGGTTATCCTTGACTACAAAACGAGTTCAAGGCCAGCCTGAAATACATGAGGCTCATTCTCAAAAATAAGTGGTTAAAATAAAATTAAAAATCAGCTGCATTTGCAGAGTGTTGAAATAGATCAGAAAAATCTTGCCATTCTGATTGCCTGTCACTTCATATAAAAGGAGGTGGCGAAGGCACCCACACCATCACTAGCTGCCTCACTACCATAAAGTGCTGCCTGCAGATCTGTCAGCCAATCTTCAGTGCTTTCCGTTTGTCTGTAGCGCTGGGATGAAACCTAGGGTTTTACATGTGCCAGGTGAGCGACCTACCTCCTAGCTACAGCACCAAGCGACTGAAAAGAACTGGTCAGGATCATGCTTAGGGAGAGTTCTTATTCTAGAGCAGTGGTTTCAACCTTCCTAACGCTGCCACCCTTAATACAGTTCCTTGTATTGCAGTGTATAGTATCCTTATACTATATACTTATATGTTGCAGTATATAGTGCCCCAACCGTAGTTATTTTCATTGCTACTTCATAGCTCTAATTTTGCTACTGTTATGAATCATAAATATCTGTTTTCCAGTGGTCTTAGGCGACCCCTGTGAAAGGATCATTTAACCCCCCCCCCCAAAGGGGTTGTGACCCACAAGTTGAGAACCACTGGAGCAGGCCAAAGGCGTGACTCAGTGTTAGAACAGTTACCTACCTTGTATGAGGCTCTGGGTTCAATCCCTGGCATCACCAAAAAGAATATGGGTTTTTTTTTTCTAAAGTAAGGTTCAGAATTTGGATAATCTTAGGCAATCCCATTGGCATCCCAAACTGAGAGTTAGATGTTTAAGGTGAAGGAATGGTGTTACAAGAAAAGTGTGGCTTGCCTTGTGACACTTTTGCTCCAGGCCTGAGCTGTGTTTGATGACAAGATGATGAGCTCTTTACATCCAGAAGTCCCAGTGAGCCGTGAACCCAAGGAAACATGTTGACAATGATCACTTCATGGAATCGCAACTGTTCACAAAGATGACAGAAAAGGACATCTGTTTCCAGTCAGTGGGCAGGGCAGTTGGCTTCCTGTGGCAGCTGCCTGCTCCTTCCATGGAAGGCCACCAAGTGCTCAGGGTTATAAATAGGCGCTTATTAGAGCTCCTTCGGAAGGCATTCAGCAGAAGGGCTGGCAACTTTCTGTTCTTTTTTTGGCTCACTCTTGGAATTAGAAGGCCACAGCTAATACGCCTGCATGTGTCCACATACCTCACACAAGGGTATTGAGGGTACGGGTCTTCAAGAGGGGGCGGGATCTTGGTGGGCTCCGGGCACATGTGTTGCTCTTCTGTTCATATCTAAGGATACTATGAGTCAGCCTTCTCCCAGCCGTACGGGCTCCAGCTCACTGGAGCCCTGCAGCCCCTTTGCACGAACTGTGCCCAGAGCCTTGCTTGTGAGGAAGCCCTGGCAATTGATTTTCTTATGGGGAGCAGGCTCCAATTCTGGGCTGTGTGGGTCTGGATTCTGAGGGGCACCATCCCTGCTGTCATCCCAAAGCGGGAAGAGCCACAAGACTGTGGAGGCAGACACCTCAGAAAGGCAAAGAATGACCCAGGAACTCATGTCTGCCTGGGACGACAGGGGAAAGTGGCACTCACCCTTGCTCACACTGGGGAAGGTTTGGTTCTCCATTTCAGCTGAACCGTAACAGTGAAGTTTTCCCATGAGCAGATCCACCAGGGAAGTCCTGCCAAGAGTCGCTGCGCTGTGATGCCAGTTCATGGAGTCTTTTCTAAAACAGTCCTTTATTAAAGTCTTGTGTTTCACACTCGGTGAACAGTTACTGTTTTCCCACCCCAAGCCAGCACTCTACCCATCCAGGGACAGAGAGGGCGAGCTGGTCTATGGCCAGAGGGTCAGCCTGGGGTTTCGTGAAATGCTCAACTCCTAAAGTCGTTTTCCACCTCTTACCGTTACTTTTTGTAATTGAAGAAACATGGCTTGCTTCTTGTTGATGGCTGTCCAACCAACACCTAGTTTTACAGATTTGAAACTAAAATCTCAGTGGTCAAACCCGCATTCCATTCTGCCACCCCTTTCCGTCCTAGCTTGTGCTAACTCAACCTTAAGCCTATCAAAACAGCCAAGGAGGAAGTCCTCGCAAGCATCTCATTAAGGAAGCCACATTATCCAGGCTGGGAACATTTAATTATGGGCCCTGATTTTTCATCTTTCAGGTGACATAGGGTTGAATGATTTATTTTTTCTTCTTCCTTCATCTAGCAAAGTGATTCTCTACCTGTGGGCCCTTTGGGTCGTGACCCCTTTGGAGGTCGACTGACCTTTTCACAGGATATGTCCGATATCCTGCGTATCAGATATTTACATTACAGCTCGGAGCAGTAGCAAAATTACAGTGATGTAGGAGCAGTGAAAATAAGTTTATGGTCAGAGGTCACCACAACATGAGGAGCTGTATTAAAGGGTCACGGCATTGGGAAGGTCAAGAGCCACTGCTCTAGCATCTTCTGTCTGCAAGGCTGCTCTTTGCCTCCATACACCAGTGCCAGAGGGTTCTAGTAGCCTCCCGGTGCCTGGCTTTTTAAATGGCAGACCTTCCCATTATTGAAGAATAATTCTTTTCCAAGTAGCTGGCATGGACGAAGGAAACAAATGCAAGCCAGCCAGCTGCCTCTCCACCTACTTTCTTCTGTCTTTGTACAAACAGGATGGGCGCACCATGTCCTGCAAAGTCTATCCCATAAAATAACCCTATTTCCAACAGGGGTTTTCTGGGCCTTTTCCATTCAATGCAAGGCTACTTCAGGCTTGATAAAAGCAATTGAGTGATGGAGAACACACTCCCATAAATACCTGGATTCATTTCCTAAGCTGATAGTGCCACAGACATGGTGGCTTTCACAACAGAAATGACTGTCTCCCAGCTCTGGAGGCTGCAAGCCTGAGACCACAGACCTGGCAGAGCTGGTTCCCCTGGCAGGCTGGAAGAGCCAGTGTGTGCCAGACCTCGCTCCCAGCTTCTGGTAGTTTGCTAGCAATCTCTGGTATTCCTTGGCTTATAGAAGAGTACCCCGTGTGCCTATCTTTGTCCAAATGTTCCTTTTCTATAGAGACACCAGTTATTTTGAATCAGGGCCCACCACTGTAATAACCTCATTGTAACTTAATATGTAATAGTTTTTCTCTGAATAAAGTCATACACAGAACTACTGAGATACTGTAGATACTGGGATGCTGGCATTTGGGTTTTTGTTTAGTTGTTGTTGTTGTTATTGCCTTGGTCTTGTGGTTAGTTGGTTGGTTTGGCTTCGTCAGTATCATCTTTGAGAAGTTCTTTCTTCGTCCTGATACTAGTGATCACACCCAGGAGTTTACACACAGACAAGCACTTTCCCAGTAACTGACTCCCAGTAGCATCTACATTTTAAGGGGGCACAATCCATCCTATGATGAGACCTTAGCCAGCTTTCCACCGAGGAGTTTTGAGTCCCCCTCTAAGCACCCATTAAATAACAGACTGCAACCTTCCTTTCTCCCTCTGCCCCTCTCCTTCCTTCCTTCCCACCTTTCCTTCCTAAGTGGGGCAGGGCTGATCTCCTGTTTCTTAGATTTTTCCGTTGTTTCTGCAGAGACACAATGACTTTTAGATGCTGTTCTTACCTTATTAATAGTTCAGGAAAGGAAAAGAATCGCAGAATGGGTTTCCTTTCTGCAAGGCATTGATTGAGCTAGGCTTGGACTATAAAGGTGACATATTTGGTCACTGCCCTCAAAATGCTAGGGAATGGACCCAGAGTTCAGTCTATTCTCTGCATTGATGGAAATATGTACATGTGTGCACATGCAGCCTGAATTTCCATGTAAATAGAGAGTGACAAATAGTCAACATTGAGAGCCAAGGAGAAGGATGGTAGTGGCACTTGCTCCCAGAAAAGTCTTAGAAGGGGCTGGGTAGGGAGATAGCTTGTTTGATAAAGTGTGCAAATGCTCTCCAGAACCTCCTGAAACAGAGAGAGAGACAGAGACAGAGAGAGAGACAGAGACAGACAGAGAGACAGAGAGACACAGAGAGAGAGACAGAGATAGAGACAGAAAGACAGAGACAGAGACAGACAGACAGACAGACAGACAGAGACTAGGCAAACTAGGCATAGTGGTATATATCACGCCACTGAAGAGGTAGGCTCAGGAGGATTACTGAGGCTCAGTGGCTTTCTTCAAAGCCTGCTTACTGAATTTGAAGGCCAGTGAGAGATATTGTCTCAAAGACAAAAGTAAGTGGCGTCAGAGAAATGACATGAAAAGTTGACCTATGGTCTCCACACATGTGTACATGTGCACACACATACACACACACACACACACACACACAGGATTCTTTGGGGGAAAGTAAGAGATCCATCCCCAACCCTGTGGTATCTAAAGGGCAGAACTGCATCTCAGTAGGAGAGAGCAGCACACTTCAAGACCTGGGAAGATGAGATCAAAGAGGGAAGGGGCAGGGCCTCCCACTCCTTTGGGGGCAAAACTGCTTAACAGACACAGGAGAGAAAGGCATGATGCGAGCAGTGTCCAGGATGAAGATTAACTTGTAGGTTAGGACTAAAATAAATATAGATGTGTTAGTAGACATGTTCCCAAGTGCAACAGCTTATACTTGTAAAACTATCTTCAGAGTTGAAGGTTTCAGACTAAAGTCCTCAGTTTGAAGGGGAAAGTTCCAGAATTAAATCATCTGTCGTAAATGTGATCTGAGTGTGTCATCTTCATGTTAAAACTATTTGTACCTTGACAGTGTGAGATGATGCTCCAGGATCCCTGCCAGGGTGTGAGGACCCTTGGCACTCAACTCTTCCAGCCTCTCTTCTGTATCCTCCGTGTTAGCTTCTCAAACTCCCGGTTGGCTGTCCCAGCTATGGGGCCTGCATCCCATGCACTTGAGCCCATGCATAGAACAAGGTTTTTGTTTTTGTTCCTTGGCATGCTGTGACATTCCTGTCACCTGATCAAGACCAATTTACCTTTCAGGCTTACAGGAAGTCTTTCCTGATTGCTGCCCACCTCTCGCAGCCACTCCCAGCTCCCCAGGCACCCGCCTTGTTCTTGAATGTGGCCTTTACTAATAATGCCTGTGCTTCCCTGTGGACTGGACACTTTGGAGGCAGGAGCTGTGTCTCCTGTTTAGACCAGCTTGTCTCCTGCTTGCAGTACTCTATCTGGCATGGGACAGGTGTTCAGCAAGTGTTTTTGCTAAATGAATGAATGAGAAATGAATAATAGGTGGGTGGGTGGGTCCTGTCCCAAAAAAAGTTTAGAAGGGAAAATGGTTTGTAGTCACAAATAAGTTACATTTTTAAATCATGGCAGAACCAATGCAGTTTGTTTTTAATTGGTGCTCAGAAATGTTTGAAGAACGGTGGAGTGGAAGTAACCGGGCAGTCACTCCATGTTGATCAGTCATGATGCCTCAGAGATAGGAGAGGGCCAAGGAACAGCAGCCGAATCCCTTCCCTAGGCCTCCAGAGCCTCTCTCTCCTCCCCTCATCTCCCCCGCTGCTGACTTCCATTCCCTTTTCCTCCTATCCACACACTGTTTTCCCTTCCCAGTGACTCACGTGCACGATTGATGCTGATCTGAGTGCATAGCTCATGGCTCAGAACTGCTGTCCACACTGCACCGGGAGGCTGGCCCTGCACTTGGGACTGTCTGTCACCTCTGCACTGGCCAACAATGGTGGAGTGTGTTCTTAGCATATAGGAGGCCCTGAGTTTATTCCACGGCACCAAAGGAAAAATGAAAAGTTTGTACTGACCAGGCACCCCGGATCCAAAAAAGATGTAAAACTTTTTACGGACATCTGGTTTTTCGGAGCACTTCTGGATTTAATCTTTGGGATTAGGGTTGCTCAATTCTAAAACTTGAAAGAATATATCTTAAATGTCTCTTTCTAGATAAAGGATGCTCAGTCCTGTATTTCATCTCTTTCCTTGAGCAAGTTAATGACATCTTCATGTCAATAATGACTTCCGTGTTTGGTTTCATCTTAAAAGATAAAATCAAGGATTGAGGAGATGGTTTACTGGGTTGCTGTGCAAACGTGAAGACTGGTGTTCAGATCTCCACAGCCACAAACCAGGAAGGGAGGGAGGCCTGTGTGAAATATCAGCACTCAGGAGGCTGAGACAGGAGTCTTGGGGTGAGGGGGCTCTCTGGACTAGCTGAGTCAGGGAGCCCTGGGCTCAGCAAGTGATGCTGTCTCAGTAAGTGAAGTGGAGAACAGCGGAAGACACCCTGAGGTTACACATGTGTACTCATAAACATGTGCCCACACGGGTGTGTGAATGCACAGAGTGTGCTCACATGCTCTCTCTCTCTCTCTCTCTCTCTCTCTCTCTCTCTCTCTCTCTCTCTCTCTCTCTCTCTCTCTCTCTCTCTCTCTCTCTCTCTCTGTTTGACTTCCGGTAGTTCCGAATAATTTTCAAAACCAAAGTAGCTGTCTACTCTATCATCCCCTTCCAAACTTTATTTTTCTGTCATATGTTGTTTTTTCCCCCAGTCCTGGGGCCGCTGTTGAACTAGCAGAGTTTGAATAGGATGTGCATTGCATCGTGGAGACCTGTGCAATGGAGATTTAAGAGCATGAATATTCATAAGGTCTTATCTAAGCTGCTCACTGGTTATTAGCTCTTCGCATTATGTTAAAGATATGCAAATCCTCAGAGGTTTCTGGTGTATCCAGGCCAAACAAACCCGGACCTTTGCGACTTTACAACAGAATTGGCACTTTGAATTTCCAGTAGAAGTGTCCCCCCTCCTCAAACAGCGGCACTGCTCGCTGCTCCTTCTTGGAGCCTCCCTTCCTAGGGCTACGGGGAGGGAGGAGCCAGAGTAAAACTGATCTCGCTTCATCTCCACAGCCGGGCTGGCTTTTACCCTGTGTTTATAACATCTATCTTCTTCTGCTTCAAACATTTGACACTGATTTGACAGCTTTGAAAGCGGAACACCCACACTTGATACCGCCGCCTTCATTTTTCTTACGTTTTGGCTTCAGTTACAGCCCTTTTTAATATTCATGAGGTTTGAGAAAATAAACATCCCAGACTGTTTCCTCTGGATGGAAATGTGATGGTTTCAAGCCCCAGAGGAGAAAAAAAAAAAGAGTGAGTTCTGCGGTCCCACATCTTCCCCATCAGTGAGAAAGTAGCTCCTGCTGGTAGAAGGGGTGATCTCCTTGACACCGGGGGCTTCTGGAAGCCTGTGGCGGGGGCCAGGCTGCGGTAGGGGAGGAAAGAGGCCAGTCGTGCACATGTTTAAAGCCTTCCTTTGTAACAGTGGATAGAGGAATATCTTCAAGCGTTTCAGAATTATCACTTCCCATCACTAAAGAGCATGAAAGAATCATTCATTAGCTTTTGTTGTGTGATTCCAGTGGGGTTTTTCCTTGGTCCTCCCTTCTTACATAGCATGGACATTGTACTTCTCCCCTCCCTCTCGGAGGTGATGTCATCAGTCCTGAACTATTTCAAGGACTGTGTGCATTTGTGAAGTGTGTTTTTATTATCTAATTACATGTATGTGTGTGTGTATCTGTGTGAGTGTATGCCATATGCGTGCCCGTGACCTGGGCAGTCCGAGGCATCGAATCCTCTGGAGCTGGAGGTAATAGGCAGACGTGAGAAGCCTGACGCGGGCTCTGGGGACTGAACCCAGGTCCTCTGTCAGAGCAGTGCGCATTTCAACCACTCAGCCACCTCTCCTGCACAGACCACCCTCACTGTGGTCTGCCCTGTCATTGTTCCTCAAGGTGAGACACTCACCAATCCCTTCCTCTCAGCCTGCTTCTCTTCCCAGAAATGACCTACCTCCTTTAGCTGGTGATCAGCCAGCCTCACAGGCCTGCAGGTTCCTGCCTCTATTTCTCCAAATTCCTCTGTGTGATCCATCTCCTCCTTGGGAACAGAACCTGTCTGCATCAAGGCCTAGCAGCCTCCTCCCATATTACAGTCTGCACCCACGTGGCTGACTCAGAGAGCTTGGGATCCTGTAACTAAACATTGAGATGATCTGCTTATGTCTTATAATTCTTATAAACCTCTCGGAAAGGTTTGTTTTGACTGATGGATTATGGGAGATCCCATCCTATAATCAATTATCTCATTTGGGGGGACTAACTCTCCTGGTGCTAACTCAGTGAAACAGCACCATCACCTCATACAGGGAGACAGAAGACAGACAGAGAGGCCGGGATCCTGCCGTCCTTTTCAAAACTATGCCCCCCCAAAATCATAAAGTCCTTCCCCCAGGCCCTGTTTCCTCCAGGTCCCACCATGTCTCAATGACACCTTCCTACCCTAGAAACCAAGCTTTCAGTGAACACTCACCCTGGCCATGACTAAAACACCTTTCAGATCAGCCACATTCTTCAGCAGTCACTGAAAAGGCGATTTGTTCCCCAGGCTGCCTTGTAGCCATTTGTGGTCATGTGACTTGCCCAGTGGGCTCTAGAGAAGGTGGCTGTAGCTTCTAGCATGAGAATAGTATCGGGTGGGCTGCCCTCCCTCTCTCCTTTGATGACAGGCACAGTGCAGATTGCCGCAGCAAATATCCAAGAGGAAGGAAAGAAAGCCGTTGGTGGATATGGTGCTGCATCAGGACCAAAAGCACCTGGGTACTTGGTAGCAGTGAGAAGCAATTACAGAACTCCACACATACCCAGGAAGGGAAGTCGTCACGGTGTCCGCATTGTTAGCAGAATTCCCACTACACACAAACACAACCTCACAGATCTTTCTGCCCCAGCTCAACTCCAGAGCAGAACCCTTTAAGAACTTTGCCTAAGCCAAGATCTCTCAGTCTCTCTCTCTCTCCCCCTGCCTTTTTCTCTGCTTGCTCAAACTTCTCTGGTAGGAGCTTCCCAAACACTTTGGCCCCATCTACCTCACCTCTGTGTGCTGCTGTTCATTGCATCCTTGTCCCTGTCTACCTCACCTCTGTGCTGTGCTGCTCATTGCATCCTCCCCATCTTCTCCACAGCTGTGCCCTGCTGTTCTATTGTATTCTTGTCTTCTCCACCTCTGTGCCGTGCTGCTCACTGCATCCTTGACCCCGTCTTCTCTGCCTCTATGCAGTGCTGCTCACTGCATCCTTGACCCTGTCTTCTCTGCTTCTACGCAGTGCTGCTCACTGCATCCTCATCCCCCATCTTCTCCGCCTCTGTACCGTGCTGCTCCATTGCATCCCTAAGCTTGTTGAGAGAGTTACCTAACTTGCTCCTCTGCCATCCTCATGTCTTCACATCCTACATTCCCTGCACTGCCCAAAGCACTTTCCACTAGGCCTCTTTCTGAGAAATCCCAAGCATCCTTTTAGCCTTGGGGAAGCCCCTCTTATCATTTTCTGTCCTGTCTAGTGGCACTTGATGTTGGCTCTCCCCTGCTCTGGTCCAGCTCCAGCCCCTGGCCTCATCTAGTCTTTCCCTCGTCTCTTGAGAGATTCATGGAATTCTGCCATGGTTCTCACTCCCATCTGTACTGTACCTGACTCCAAACATCGTGTCCATACGAATAATCACCCACTGTTTTCCCTTTCCGTCCATCTCCAGCTGCACATCACGGCTCTCCAAGCCATCCCGAGTCCTCCTTGTTCTCTTCCTGCGGTGCCTGTCTTCAGTTTTCACTAGTAAACTTGCTCATCCTTTTCCTGAAAGGTCTCCCCTCAATGTTACACCCCAATAACTCAGTTGATTTTCCTATTTTGGTCTATCCTGAAATACCAGCTCCTTGGTACTTCCCCCTCCCTCCGTCCGTACCTAAGCGTATCACTAAGTCCTGTCCGTTTGTCCTCATCACCACACCCTCTCCTCCCTCAAGCCACTACCATGCCATTGCCTCTCATGTGATTCTCTGCTCCTAGTCTCGTTCCCCCATGTTCTGTTTCTACAGTGAACCCAGAACATTCTTTTGTAGTAACTTCTTTATTTTGTTTTTTATATGATTTTGCTTTCAGTTATTTTGAGGCAGAATCCTCTTTTCTTTTTAAAAAGATTTATTTATTATATATACAGTGTTTTGCCTGCATGTATGCCTGCAGGCCAGAAGAGGGTACCAGATCTCATTATGAATGGCTATGAACCACCATGTGATTGCTGGGAATTGAACTCAGAACCTCCAGAAGAGCAGCCAGTGCTCTTAACCACTGAGCCATCTCTCCAGCCCCAGAACATTCTTTTAACAAGGTGAATCAAGTTATACACCTCCCTTGTTCAAACTCTTCACTGATTTCCATTTATATTTACAACCAAAATCCTTTACAGGGTTGGACTATCCCTGTTACTCCTGGGGCTCGTGGTGAGGCACCTTCCATCCATACTGAACATCTGGCTCCTCACATTCCCGAAAGTCCTTCCTGCTCAGACCTTTGCTCACACTGGTTTCCAGACCCTTTCCCTTACTTTCACATCATTTGGAAGTTGCGTCAAATACTATGTCCTAAGTAAGAGAAGGCCTAAGTACTCCTTTATGCTTGGTAATGACACCAAAATATTTTCCTTCATTTTACCATTCAAGACAATAATGCCAACACCATCTATATTCCAGGCTCCATTGCCCTTATCCCAAATCATGAAACATCTTGGAAATGAGGGGTCCTTTTCACTGTGTGTCCAGCAACCTCACAGAATTTGGGCTCAAAAGCACATTTTGAATGAATAAGAAAGGAAGGCTCTCTGTTACCTCAGCACTTACCAGACAGAATCTGAGCCTCTAGGTTTGTTGAGTGACCTCTAGGTCTGACTCCAGTGACCTTCCTTCTTTGTGCTGTCTGCCTGTGTGAAGGAGACAAATCCCAGCCCTTCATGGTCACTGCATGCCTTCCCCGTTGCTGGTCCTCCACCTCAGCCCTCTCTCCTCATTATCAAAACCCAACCTCTCCTTTATGGCCCCAAGTCCTGTCATTTATGATGCACATTGAATTTGTCCCCAGCAAGAAGCAACCATAGCACCTGGCCCATCATCATGTGTTTGTCCACCGCTGTGCAGCTGTGCAGAATGCGTGTGTCTCCTCTCTGCTGAACTAGAATATAAGATGCCAGAGAAGCAACTCTCTCTCTCTCTCTCTCTCTCTCTCTCTCTCTCTCTCTCTCTCTCTCTCTCTCTCACACACACACACACACACACAGGTCTTAGTGTTGTCCCCACTTCTCCATAGCAAAACACAAGCCTTGTTTAGGAAGCAGGCTGGGTGCCCGGACGGCTCAGCCAGCAATGCTCTTTGTGCTGCAGTCTAGGGGAGAAACCTGAGTTTTTTTCACAATATCTGAACCGAACTGAAGTCAAACCAAAAAGGCTTGAAATCAGAGAAGAATCATGGCCAGCCCCCGCAAAAGGAGAGATATTTGGTAAGAAATTCAGAGTGACATCAGAGCTAGAGAGCTGAGAGTAGGGAACTGTAATAAATGCACCCTCAGGCCCCGGGGCCTGCTGGGACTTGAGTCCCCCTAAGTTAGTGGGAAAAAGTACTGCCGGAGTGTATTGGTTCAGCCAGCCTGAGATGGAACACCAGAGAATATTTTACAGAGGGAGTCCCTGTGCCTGTTTTGTCACAGGGACCCACAAGAAAGAACCCTTTTCATCACCGGGACAATCGCTGTCCCCTCCTTGCAAAGGAAAATAAACAGAAAAATTCCCTTCAGGTTGCCTCTGAACATCAACTGGGGCTGCCCAAGGGAGAGCTCAAGCCAGGATGCTCGCACCTTGTGGTCCTTGGCATCAAAGGCTGCAGGTTTTCTTTCCACTAATTTTAAAATACTTGTGAGCCTTGGGAGGCTTAATTAAAACTGCAGAGGAGCCAAGGTAAGCGCAGAGAGGAACTGTTTTGATGCCGTGGAAAACCCAAGCAAACAGAATCTGGATTATTTAATTAGGTATGCGTATGGGATTTGTCTTGGGTGTTTTGATTGCTCAAGGCCTGCTGGGGAAGTCAGCCATGAGTTTAGACCTGAAAGGAGCCATAGTTAATATCCCCCAATTCACTTTCCTTCTTCCTGTTCAGCCTCCCAAGGCTTTGTGCCCCCCACCCCCCGTGAGGGTTCTGCATGGTAACCTCCTCACACCTCTGTACAGCTTGTTGCTGGTTGACAGCAGGCCACCTCGGTGGCTTGCTTTTCTGGGCTGGTAATCACATTCCTGGGTTCTTCTTCTTCTCACTGTGATCTTTGTTGTCATAAAGCACGAGGTTGCCAAGAGGTAGGGTAGCAGGGTTCAAAGATGGACCCCTCCTTGCCTGTCTGACCTTCTGTGTGTCACCCAGACTCTCTGTATCTGGTGTCTGGTTTCATCAGCTGCAAAACAGAGATCAGAACTGAAGAAACTGTGCCGATATCCTAAGGTTTAGTGGCTAATTCAGATTTTTAAAAATTCACATTGAGGGGCTGGAGAGATGGCTCGGAGGTTAAGAGCACTGACTGCTCTTCCAAAGGTCCTGAGTTCAATACCCAGCAACCACATGGTGGCTCACAACCATCTGTAATGAGATCTGCAGGCATAACACGGCATACATAACTAAATCTCTAACTAGTGACAATGACTATGACTGCCCCACTGCGTGCCCCATCCCTGTCACCTGCAGCCAATGGGTCTGGGAGACAAAGATGGCTGGGAGGTCTGCGCAATTTGCCTTACCAAAGACGTGAGTGACTTGGCTTCAAGGCCACCCCACAAGCCCACTTTAGGGCAGTCACACATGTAGGCCGCACAGTAGTGTTATCTCCCCCAAACCTGGCCTACCCACCACGTGTGACGAGAACCCCTCCAGCAGCCAGTTTGTCACTACATCCTGTGACTCCTGCTCTGAAGGTGGACTCGAGAGTCAGATCTCCAGGGGAACTGATCATCAGCCTCGTAGCTCTAGCTGCAGAGGTTGCGGCATTGGGCTGATTGAGAACACACTGTCAGCCCATCACAGACAGACCATGGGCAGGCATTGGACCTGACTCTGACCTGCTGGAAGCCAGAAGAGGAAACTTCCTCTGATGGCACACCGAGAATCCTAACCAAAGTACTTAGGGACAGTTGTGCTCAGGTGCTGGCCCCAACCACCTCCCAACATGTCTAGACCTCAACGAGGGTGACCCCATGCCCACCATTGCCTCCAGTGCCTCCATTCACAGCTGCTAGCTCCTAAGGACACAGGAATCTTGAAAACGTGTGCCTCCCTTTAGAAGGTTGTCACATGGAAGAGATGCCATCAGCAAGTAAACATGATCATCATCCAACACTGTGAGGAACACGGTGATAATGAGACTCAGAGTCTAAAAGAGATCTTGCAATACTGAGTCCCAGTGCAGACTGGGACTTGCCAATCAAGCGCAGAGGACCATTTGCGTAATTCTGAGTGCAGGTCCCTCCTATTGCTCATTGGCTGAGCACTCGGAGGTTCTATTCTTGCAGATCATCTTCATCTGCTCCTGTGTCTAGTTCTCATCAAAGTCTGTGCATATGTTTATCTCTATAGATTTTGTGGTGGTGTTCACTTGTTTTGTTTTATTGAGTTATTGTTGTTGAGACAGATCCCATTCTATAAATCAGACTGTCCTTGAACCCACAGATGTCCTCCTGCCTCTTCCTCCTGAGTGCTGGGATTGAAAATGTGCACCACTATACCCAGCGGTCTCTAGGTTTCACATCCTGTGTATTTTAAATCTCTTCAAGCATGTACACTTTGACGTATCTGCAGGTTGTTAGGCAAGCTTGGCCAGTTTTGATAGAGGTAGCTATAGTAGCATGTCCCAGTAGGGTCCGGAATCTCCTATTTATCTCTAGTTAGCCCTAAGCTGATTTAAGACACTTCATCTTGAAGGTAGAACATTTTTATTTCTTACCAGTATTAGAAAATAACAGGCCCAGTGGTAAGAGCAGACTCTGTGAAACTGTTGAACCCCATGGTGGCAGTTCCTAGCCCTGCCAGCACTGTGACCATGGGACGATTATTTTGACCTCTCTGAACAAAACTGTCCTCTTCCATCAGAAGACAACTGTTTTCTAGGGCCATCTGTGTGCGCCGCAGGAGGGGAAGGTGCACAACTAGCATGGGGCCTGACACAGTTTCTTTTCTTTTATATAAAAAATAGTTGCTCATCTTATTTTATGTGTGTAAGTGTTTTGACTGTCTGCATGTATGTGTGTGACATGCATACCCGGTGTCCAGGGAGGTCAGAAAAGGGTGCTGGAATTGGAGTTCTGGGTGGTTGTGAACCACCATGTGGGTGCTGGAACTTGAACCCAGGTCTTCTGCAAGAGCAACAGGTGCCCATATCCTTTAAGCCACCTCTCTGTTCCCCTGACATGTTTTCTGTGTTCCACAAATGGTAGCTATGGAACTGTTGTCACCTTAGAGCAGTGGTTCTCAACCTTTCAAATGCTGCGACCCTTTAGCGTGGTTCAACAATGAAGGTCTTTTAGCTGCTGCTTCGTAACTGAAGTTTTGCTACTGCTGAGAATCATAATGTAAATATTTTTAGAGAGAGAGGTTTGTTAAAGACCCACAGGTTGAGAACCGCTACCTTAGAGGAACTCAAGGGAAGGAGCCTGTATTCTGCCCAAAGCTGAGCAAGTGAGATTAAAACTGAATCCTGAATAAGGCATTTTTGTCATAGATGGAGCAGAACACTGTCAGCTAAGAGGACAAGATGGCAATGACAGGCTCAGGGTGGGGGAGGGGTGAGGACAGCCAGGATCTCAAGAAATTCAAATGGTTCAGCATAGCTAGACTGGGCTGTGGTGTTTGAGGCCCGGGAGTAGGGCCCTGAGTGATCAGGGCTGTACTATAAATGACCTAACAATATTCTAGGGAGCTCCATTTTGCTGTATTTCAAGAAGGATGTACTAAAAGCTCCAGCTCTTGTTTGTTAAGTTTGTGTATGTGATTGTATGATTAACAGCCACCGTGTCAGATTCCATGGCCCCTGGACTGGTGGGCAAACCTGGGCATGTAGGGATTAGGTTACTTAATCGTCGAAGTCACCGCATAGAGTCACAGCAGGCTTGGGCGGTGCCTGTCTGAGGTCACATTGTCTCATCAGTTGTGACATCGGTCATCTTGTTGCTCGTTTCTTAAAATGTCATCTCCATTGTTATCGCATTCACCTGGAACCAAAGAAATAAAAGAAACTCTCCACCGATCTCAACTTTCGAATGTGTCCCTTCCCCAGCAGGCTGTTAGCTGGGAGTAGAGAGGAGACTCGCTAGCCGACTTCCTGGTGCTGCGTCATTGTTACCTTGAGCCGTATCATTCCCCCACATAAGTCAATCACCGTGTTATAAGTTGCATGAGACACTTCGGTGGAGGTCAAAGGAATGGGCTCATGAAAATTCCAGTGTCACCAAAGAGTTTAAACCAGTGTCAAATGTACCATCCTCTGCCAAAAGATTAGAAACGTGTGATGCCGTTGTCCTAGAAATCTGGAATGTGTGAGGTCACCATTTACCCAGTTCTAGAACCTGAACTATTATTGGTTCCACCCAGTGAGCGTCCCTAGGCACATCTTCCCTGGAAGAGCGCTAAGCAGGTGCCTCCTCTAGGTTATAATGTCTTAGACCAAAGTCGAGCACATTCAGCTGGAAACCGGTCCAGCTGATGTGAGCACACTTGCTCATCTGACAGTCGGTCCTGGCCGGGTCCCATGTTGGCCAGCACTGAGCACAGGCCAGATGTTGGGGATTACTGAGAAGGATTTGAGGAGGCTGTAGGCTGTAGTGTCTGTGGAAGTAATTCATTGTTGAGAAGCAGACAGGCCCTGCTGAACTCGAGTGAGAAGTTTGAGGAGGCAAGCTTTAGTGGGCCCATGTCCATGGGCTCAGAACAAATGTTTCCTGGTGCTCACCTGAAGGGCATGAGTAAGGCAGTGTTTTTAAGGCAAACTGAACGGAGAAGAGGAAAAGTTCCCGGCCACATAGATTTCCAATTTCATCCGGATCTGTGAATGAACTAGCAGGACCTTGGTACCAAAACCTTGGAGGAGCATCCTCTGGTTTCCATGGAGACTCTTAGGAAGAGTTTGCAGTGCGTTGGTAAGTTCATCCCCTAGGATGAGCCCAAGCTTCCCCAGTATGGCATTTCTTCCTTGGTGCCCTGAGTTTATCTAGTGGCTCAGCTCACAGCGTCTTTCCCTAGTGGCTCCACTCACGGCATCGTCCTCTAGTGGCCCCACTCACGGTCTCGTTCCCTGGTGGCCCCACTCATGGCGTAGTTCCCTGGCGGCTCCACTCATGGCGTCGTTCTCTGGTGGCTCCACTCACGGCATCATCCACCCCACCAGCAGAAGCCTGCAGGACTCCAGTGGTGAAGGTCAGAGCAGAGCTGAGCAGCTCTGATCGATGGTTCTTTGCTGAAGTAGTTCTCAGTAGGCGGCTGGCCAGAGGCTTCATGTTTGCTGAAGTGTTAACATGTAGCCACTCTGACTTTTTTCTGAGGTAGTCCCGTGTAGTCCAAAGATATGCTGAATAGTCAAGGCTGACCTTGAACTCCTGATCCTTTTTGCCTCTACCTCATAAGTACTGGGCACCACCATACCTGGATCGTTTTCATATTTTTTTAAAAAAAAAAACATTTATTTACTTACTTATGTATTGCCATGTTGGGGATGGATACCAGGGCTTTGCTGCCAAACTAGGCAAGTGTTCCAAAGCTGTATCCACCCCCAGCAGTGCACTGCAGACGTCGTGAACATGGTACACTTCTCATAGCAACCCAAATATATTGGTAACTATATTTCAGTATGTGCTGTAACTTTAAAAACCGATTGCTTGCCAAGTATTTAAATAAAGATTGTTGAAGAAATAAATTTCAGAAACCATCTTCCGATTTCTCCCCCAGTGGCTCTCACTGCCGATTTATTTACCGTGCTCTGGAATCTGGGTAGAATGAGGAGCAGTGAGGGGCGTGCCCAGCTGGGCTGCTCAGGCTCAGCATGACATAAGGTTACTTTCTGCTAGTGTAGTTGATATGCCTTTTTCTAGAGTATGGAGATGCTTCTGATAAGGAGAAACATCTCATTGCTAATAAGGAGAACAATATAACTGACAATGGGTCATTAGGACATTTTCAATGAGAAGCAGATTAAAGTCAACATAAAATTATATCTCCTTGGGGTTGAGCACCCTTGTGAGTTAAGTCTCTAAAAGTATGAGCGAGAACACAGTGCGCCTTGGCAGCCGGTGCCCCACACCTGGACTCTCAAGCACGTGATCTCCGGGGCCATTTGTTTTCCAGCGCAGCAAGGTGACATTTCCAAGAGAGCCCAGCACCCTCCTGCAGTCACTGGCTCTCAGATAGCCCAGGTGGCCACTAACTTGCCACCTTGAGGAGGACAGCCTTGAACTTCTGCTCCTTCTCAGTGAATGTAAAATTCACTTAGTAAAACTAAAGCAGGGAAATCTTAAACTGTGCTAGTGGAAGTCATTCTAATGGGGAACCAAAACTCACTGGGAGTTTTTGTTTTGTTTTGTTTTTGTGTTTTCCTTGGTTCTGGCTTTGAAAACTGCAGGGAAATGCTAGTTATGTTTTGTTTCTTATTCTCTGAAAATGTCAAGTTTCCAGAACTAGTAGAGAAACAGGAGACAGTTCTCTAAAAGCCTAAGAAATGCTTCTGTGGGAGAAGGAAGACATAGAAAGGTCTAGAGGCTCATGGAGAGCATACGATAGCAAGTGTGATGTACATATTAACTTGGCCTTCGGATGGGGACGCGCCCCAAGCAGTGGGCTGTCCACCACCCAAGGGTCACTGCGCAGTATTCCTGCCTGACTGTGTCTGAGAACTTTGAAATGCGGGGCGATATATGGGAAAGATAAATTGAAATAGATTGGCGAAGGAAACGGAGCAAATGTGTTTCCATTAGGCCGCGATGAGGAAAAAGGGGGTCTGTTTCATGTAAATTTTCAAGAGTGACCTGGGGAAGAAAGTCAAAAGTACATTAATTAAATTTACAGAGCCAGGGAAGGTGAAGCCCCGGGAGATTAGATGTAAAATATACAGATGGGCTGAGAGAGAAGAGAGGAAGTGAGCAAAGCTTCAGAACACGATATTCCACTTGGAAACGGGCGAGCTAATACAGCGGGGAATACCAGCCCAGAGACAGAGAGCTGCCTCAGAGAGAAAGCCAATAACATGTTGAGTCTGAAAAACTGCACATACCAAAGCCAGGAAATTGTAAAGTTATGGATCCCGCAGTAACTATAAATTAATTCCTTTGCATATGTGTAGTATTTCATATCACGGTCTGGTGTTAACTTTCACACCTAAACATACGTGTGTGTGTGTGTGTGTGTGTGTGTGTGTGTGTGTGTGTGTGTTTGTGTGTTTGGCGGGAGTCACCGTTGTAATGGGAGCAGAGGTGTGAACAGGAATGGATCGCCTGCCACGGTGCCAGGTCACTGAGGGACCTCGGAGCCTAGCTGCTCCACGCGCGCTGCAGCAGAAGGAACTGGGGAGTGAACTTGAGTGGAAAGGGTTGCACATTTCCAGATAACCACTGACAAGTTAGGAGGAAGGGCATCCATAGCTCACCCCAGGGGGCCCCATTAGCTTTAAAAGCTTCCCCACCCCTGGGTTTCCTTCCCTTGGAAAGCCTCCTTTGGGCCACTCTGTGTTAACTAATACGATCTCATTACTGGCAATCAAATCGTGTTTTCCTTTGGAAGCTTCCGAACCATAGATCTGGTTGTTTGACTTTTTGCTGCCCTTTGCTGCCACTGACCTTCAGTCAACTTTTAGTGGTGTTTATTCCAGCGTATCTCTCTTCAACCCCATGGGTGTAGGCGCCCAGACTCTTCTCCTGAGTCATTGTTTGGACCAGCTCTCTTCCACTCTGTGGCCTTCCCTCCACAAAACACTGACTTTTCGCATTTCTTTCTGACTGTGGTGACATCGCTGGAGGTTTTCCTATGTGGGCCCCATCCATCTATTAGCATGTCGGCATGATCCTCGGACCTCCTCGGTGCCTGTGAAGTCCCCCTCCTGGGCTCCCTCACCATCCTGAGGAAGACCCCTCCTCTGTAACCCAGTTTCCTCTAGGACTTTAAAGCTGATTCCTGGGTTCCCCTTGACCTCTGGCTCCTGTTGCCTCAACCTCTCAGTCCCTCAGTCTCCCCTCTCCTCACTGCCGTCAACCAGTCTCTCCACTTTACAGTCCGAGCAGGCTCTGACCATTCCCTTCACCACCGCCATCTTTAGCTCCCTTATTCTGTCATTAAGAAATTGCACTTGCTTTTCCCTTCTGGGTTCCTACAGTTCCTCCCACCTCCGCCAAGCATATGCGTGGGCTTCAGGCATCTACTGGGGATGAAGTAGGACCCTCCCTCTCTCGTAGGAGCAGCTGTGCTCATTTCCCCTTCCACGGTCACCTTCAGCTGTCTCAATGTATTCGTTGTTCGTCGTCTCTAATCATCCCATTCCTGCCTTTTTAGGTTCTCTCCGGAGCCCCAACCTTCTGGCTCCTCTCTAACAGACAGTCCTGCGCCCCACGGCCTTGGTCCCACCTCCCCTATGCTCAGTCCATTCTCCTGCAGGGTTCCACGCTCCCCCTCTGACACCTTCCTGCCAGCTGTAGCTCCAACTCATGCCAGCTGCTGAAGAGGCCTTCTCTTTGGCATAACTGTCCCTTACTTGGATGGCTCTCATAGCTGGTGCCCCTAATTCATATTCCCCGTTCAAAGTGAATTCCACCCAAAGCTCTCTTCTCTAGACTCATCGGCCCTAACAGAGCCCTGCCCCCGACACTGCTTCTCCTTTAGGACAAGCATTATTCCTTGGGTCCCCATGAGTCCTGGCAGCAGCACCTGCTCAGCTGGACCTTGTTGGCTGTGTGTGACCAAGAGCCACTTGAGTTTGGAATCTCAAGGTCTTGGGTGTGCTCAATGGTAGAGCATTTGTCTGGTTAGTGCCAAACCCTGGATTCTACCTGAACCCGGATTCCAACTTTAGTACCACCAAAACAACAACAAAAAACCAAACCAATGATACAAACAAACAAAAAAAAAATCTTTTAAGCTAAACCTCTACGCCCACTATGCCAACCCCTGAAATCCAAGAATGAATTTACCCAAATTGTGGCAAACAAAAAGACAAAAGCCACAAAATAAACTATCCTGTGTATTCAAATATGAACATACCACTTATGTAAATCTGTCTAATGCTGACTAAACACTAGCTACCTTTGTCCATGTTGCTCCCATCATCCTCATCCCCCGATGACGACTATGTTCATACATCAATCCTCTATATACTAACCTGTGGAAATATAATGTACAACATTACTTTGCAGAGATTTTAAATCGTATATAGGGAGAGATTATATTATAAATTCCCTTCTCAGTGATGTGTTTATGTGTGTTTGTTTTAGAGCCACATACTAAGCGTCTTCTTTGTGTGTCCCCTGCATCTGCAGAAAGGTCCACCTAAAAGCTGCTGGGGTACACTGCTTGCTACGCTGAGAGAAGCAAGACCTTGTCCCCCAGGGCATCCAAGATGGACCTCCATGCCTGTGTGGCTGGTTTAGCCTGTGGAAAGACTCTTAGCAGATTCCCAATGTCTTCATGTAATCCCAACTGAACTATCAAGACTGGAGAGTTGAGGCGCGTTCCTCTTGTCCAATTACTGTCCTTTTAGAAAATGGTATTTCATTCAGTACTTGTGGGCACCCTCTGGGGAGGGTGTAAAAAGCGAGATGACATTTTCTTCACAGTGATCAGTGATGAGTTTCAGGAGTGAGCATGAAAGCCAATCACACTCCAGAGCCTGTTCAGCCAGCGTCCCTGAGAAAGAGTCAGCAACTTTGCTGTTCAGAGTAAAAGCACACAGCTACCCGCTCATAGTATACAACAACGGCCCCCAGAAACAGTCCAGCCTCTACAACCACCATCTTAGGGGGCTGCATTCCAGAGACCACAGAGGAGGGTGTGTCAGTAACACCGGGCTGGGATTTCTGGAAGGTGGAAGCTAGGTTGTACATTTTTAAAAATTGGCAGTTTATTAAAATAAGAGCTGTGAAAATGCCAGCAGATGGCATGAGGGGCATATGGGCTCAGCACGGAATACGGGCTCAACTCCGAGTCAGCCACGCAGCTGCTGTCTGCAAGGACGGGCTCTGAAGCCAACTGAAGGACAAGCGCAGCTCTAGAGTCCACACCCCTGCATTCACATCCTGACTCACCCCAGTGACCTCAGACAGCCTCTCAACTGCTGTGCCTTTGTTGCTTCCTCTGTGAAGCAGGAGCGATTCGCGTCTCCCTTGTGCCAGGTCCCCTCCCTTTCTAAGGGTCTAAACAGTAGTATGCAGGGGAAGCCAGGAAAGGGGTTTGATGGGAGAATAGAAGCTGAAACCAAGACCCACCTCTGAGTGTATCCTGGGCCGGTGATCTCACTGATGGACACAGAGACAGTGGAGGAAGTGAAGATTGATTTTAGACAGACAATATATAGGTATATTTTTGCAGTATCCTTATTGGGAGTTGAGAGTTTTTACAGGATGTGCTGGCAAACCCTGGGCACCTAATAGGGTGGTCATGTGACAAGTAATTGCTTTAATATGTACCAGGTTCTATCAGATGTCTGCCAAAGCCTGTGATGAAGGTGGATGGTCTCCCCTGAATAACGAGAGAGTGGCGCATCATAAGGCCTCAAACACTGTGGTCAAGAGGGAAGGCTGGCTGTCACTGTGCAATGCATGTTCATGAGAGAAATAAATGAACTTGCCAAGCAGGAAGAGGGCTGGAGAGGTGGCTCAGGGGGTCAGGGCACTTGCCACCAAGACTGCCAACCTGATATTTATCCTCAGAGCACATATAGTAAAAGAAGAGAACTCACCCCCCCACACACACACACAAGGACTCTTAAGACCTCCCTCCATGTGTGCACTGGGGCACGCATGCTGTACCCCCACACATAAATCAACCAATAAATTGAAAATTAAAATCAGAAAGTCCTGGTTTAGGTTTTTAATCTAGTCCTTGGGATGGCAGCGACTTTCCAGTCTTCATCCATAATCAAAGATTCTTTAGCATCAATCCTCTTCCGGGGAAACTTTCATTAAAAAGAAAGAAGGAGGGGGGGGGAGAGGAGAGGGGAAGAAAAGAGGAAAGGAAGGAAGGGAGAGTGAGAAAAAAGGAAGGAAGGAAAGAAAGAAGGAGACTTTGGTTTAGAATGAGGAGGGAGGGAGGAAAGGCAGAGGAGAGAGACAGAGAGAAATACACAAGAGGAATCTCTCGGGGGCTGCAGGCTGCTGCTAAATTTCAGTTGCAGTTGTCAGGGCTTAAGAAAACACTGGAGAAAATGTCTCATCGAGGGGTCCCTGGATTGTTCTGCGCTGGGCAGGCAGCTGAGGGGTGGATGACAGCCAGCTGGCAGGGGCTCAGACACCAGGTACCTGCGCCAGCCCCTGAGCTCATTTGCTCCAGAGAAGTCATTTTACAGGCAGAGCTGTCTCGAGATTAGCACGCTGCTGCGGTGTGCAGACGTGCGTGCGGGAGGGGAGGAGCAGCCCAGACAGGGAGGAAACAAGCTGTAGGTGCTTATTTGTGAAGGGCTTGCCCCAGGGCTTCTCGGGTTCTGGGGAGACAGAATGCAGTAAAAGCACAGTTAAGTGAATGCTAGGCCTTTGACTCCATGAGGAGGGGCACTGTGCTGTCTTGGTTTGAGGGAGAGGAGCTATGCCACCAAGAAGCTAAGTGACCAGAGTCAGTGGTGTTTCTGAGGCTACTGAGCAGGGAGGTCTGGTCTCTACCTCCACCACTCAGCTCCTGGGAGTCATGCTACAGGCCCCACTGCTGCCCTTCTAGCACCTTATTCCCACTGCAGGTGAGAGCCCCGTGGCCTTGTCTCTGAGGGGACATCCTGTTGCGCATCCTACTCAAAGTGCATGGCTCTGAGATATCAAATAAGAGGCAGACCGAGAAATACCACCAGATGCGAAGAGAGAAACAACTTAGATTCTCAGCATCCACCAAGAAAAGCCCAAGTCTCAGGAGGAGCCTAGAATACAGAACAGATTTAAGACATCCCACGTCACCAAAGTCTGCGCGTCTCCTGTGTGTCACCACCATGAGCCTCCTATGCCAGTCAGATCACCTGAGGTTCAAGCACCTTTCAAATGCTGACATTCATTCCTGGCTCTGTGTCCTACTTCCCTTGAAGTTGTCACAGAGGTGGATGCCTCTAATAGTGGAGGACAGAGGGTACATGCCTAAGAGGCCATTCATTGACCCCCCTGACAGTTATTCTCAAAGGTCATCTTAAGCTGCTGGTGTTAGGTCAAATAGTCCTTGCGAGGTAAATCTATCTGCTTCCCAAACCTGTCGTTGAGATTGAGGATGCCCAAAGGACTGAGAGATAGGGGCTGTTCAGTGAGATAAAATACCTCACAGACAGGGTGTTTGTGCATTTTAAGATGCTGTAAATTACCTGGTTTCCGTTGCTGTGTCTTTCTTCATTCCAACAAGAACAGCAGCGGTTGGGAGGTGGTCCTTCCCAGCATCATCCCTATCAGGCCAGTTATCACAGCTTGTCTTCAGTACCTGGACAGCCAGCACTCCGGGTGGGAGCAGAATCTGTCACCATCAGAGGTGGTGGCTATCTGTCTCTGTCTTGGCTCCTGTCTGTCCGGAAGCCTGGTGTCTCCAGCTCTGAAATCTGTGGAATTCCAGTTCCACCCAAACTAATCCTTAACCTCAGCTGAGGCACCGGGATAGTCTGCACTCAGCATTTCCTTCTTCCTGTTCTGGGAATCCAGGAGGTGCCATCTGCAGCCTTTCTGATGCCCAGCCATAGGGGCGGGTGGGGGGGGGCATTTTCATGAGCAAATACCCCCCTTCTCCTCTTTTCTTGTTGAGTACAAAGTTATTGCTAACATCCTTCCCCAAGGGGCAGCGCCTGAGCGCGTGCCTGGCCGTGTCTTCAGAGATTAATAGTACCCAGCATGGCAGCGCTCATGAGCAATGCTGAGCCCTGAATATAGAGAGCTCTGAGAATCCTCTGTGTCATGGTTGCTGTTAACACTGCTTCCTGTCCCCAGTGAGCAACTCCCTGGCGATGTAGTGTAGGAACCTGGTAGCATGCAGCTCCACGGGTCACCCAGCTGAGAACTGCAGTGTCTGACCCTCAGCACAACACCACAGCAGGTCAGAGTCTCTTGAACCCCATTAATTCCCAAATGTGATTCAGGAATCATTGTGTGACAATCTTGACTACTTCTAGGACGTTGAAGCAAAAACTGTGATTGGAGTCAGCAGGATAAAGAAACCAGAGAAGCCTAGTAACCTGCGTGGCATGGTGCCGTTCACATTTATTAACTCATTTAAACCTCAAGTAACCGCTCCTCAGGTGGGCCTGACATTTTCTTCATTTTCAGAGGAAGGAACTGAGGCACCGGCACCGTCATTAAGTAAGAAACAAATGGCAGCGCTGACGTTGGTGGCAGTTTATCCCTGTCTAGTGAGGCTTGAATATTCGTGACACTCCCCAAATTCAGATGTGGAAGCATTCACTTCCACTGTAACGGGCAGAAGAGATAGAGCCATGAACAGGTAAATCCGGTCAGAGCAGTCCTGAATTGGTTTCCTCTGGTAGCTTGTGCGCCTCGTAAGAGGGGCAGCCAGGAGCTGTCTGGCACTTACTCTCCATGCACACTGGCAATAGAAGTCCAGCTTTCTGTTAGCAACCTGGAAATGAGGTTAGTTAAACTTGACTGTAAATAAACATGATATCCTGCCCATGCACGGGTCCTCAACAAGGTTCTGGAAGCCACAGATGTGCCCCAGCCAGAGGAGTCGCAGCTTGCTGAGGTTGGCCAACAGGCGGGATGGACATGCCAGAAGCATCTGCCGCAAGCCTTGCTTTGATGCATCACTCCTGACAGTGGAAGCAGGGACCCCATGTTTTAAACTACCCAACATAGTGTTAACCTTGCCCTGTTCCCCCCGGGAATGAGAGCCATACGTGTCGACAGCAGCTGTTTCCTTGCCTTAATGCCATACCCTATGCCCTACAGCGTGAGAATTGTTGCATCTCTTGACATCCAGATCAGTTCAGCCCTCAGTACCTGTGTATACTGATTCCATACCAGCGGATCCAGCCAACCGTGGTTGGGGAAAATCTGGGCTGAATCTGCACAGGTTGGTTCTCTCTTCAATATTCCTAAAAATAATACAGCCTGACATCCGTTCCCATAGTGCCCGCTTGGTGTTTGGTGTCACAGTCACCTAGAGAGGGCTGGAAGTCTACAAGGACATGCGTGGATTCTATGCAGAACTACACTGTTATGTGTGACCAGCTTGAGCACCTATGGGTTTGGGTATCCCGGGGTCCCTAGGATATAAAGAACTGTGGAAGTAGTTACTGGAAACCAAACAAATATAAATAACCCAGGAATGTAGTGAAATCAGCCATGCTTTCTCTACAATAAGAACCCCAAGAGAAAAAAAAATGGAGAAACCATATGAGCATTTGAAAAGAAAAAAATAGTTATGAATTTGCAGAATTTTAGACTCAATCTAGTAAGAAAATTACTGTTCATACCCTCTTTGGGCAGTGTCCTCTCACCAACCTGGTGACTGTCCTGGAGTTTAGCTATTGTTCAAAACAAAAGCACCTTGTGTTGTGTGTTAGAGAGGAGGCCTTGTTTGCTTCAGGATTTTTTTTTCTTCCAACAGCATGTGTTTATGTGTTGCCTACTTGCTTCTTTCTGATTTCCTGAGACACATTCTTAGGTGTTCCAACCCAGCCTGGAACTCCATATGTAGCCCCGACCGACCTCAAACTCAAAGCAGGCCTCCTGCCTCAGCCTCCTGAGTACTGGTATTGACAGTAGGCATGTGCCACCACACCTGCTCAGAAAAGATCAGCTTCCCTCTCCGGGGGAGCTTCTTCATCTTTATCCCCAGGCGTGGTGACCCTTAGTGAGAGTAGTCCCACTCTGTGAAGGATGTCATTGCTCCAGGGAGCCACTGAAGCAACAAAAAGCCAGCCACCGCCAGGATAAGGAGCACCCGGAGGGCTCACACTGTTGTGCTTGTGTGGCCATCGGTGGCTTTCTGGACTTCCTGTGAGGTGAATGACGGGCTTCCTGGTGACAGGACATTCCCACTCCTAGGTGTTTACCCGAAAGGAATGGAAACGTGTCCATAAAACAAGACTGTGCAGAGACCTGCACAGCAGCCTTGTTCTTAGCAACAGGCCCGAGGTGGAAACAACCCAGATGTCCATCAGCAGGAGAGAGAATAAACAAGATGCCGTAGACTCGCACAATGCCTGCCCGAGAGAGAATGGGGGTGTGTCACAGATCCACCATGCAACCTGGCTCAGTCTCGACGGCCTTGTGTTGAGTGAAGAGAGCCAGATCAAACAAACCCGTACTCTGTTGTGTCATTTAGATGACAGTCTAGAATCAACCAGACTGCTCCAATGCCACAAATCAGGGCAGCCATTGTTTTGTGGGACAGAAATTGGCTGGTAAGGATAGACACAGGAGAGCCCTATTCCCAGCGATGTGTGCACAGTGCACTTGCCAGTCGGTCAGGCCTCCCGAGGGCCACACAGCTCCCATCTGTGTAGGCTGCTGCCCAACAACCTGGGCAGACCAAGCTTGTCACCACCCCGCAGAGAACAGCTCACCTTAAAGCTGACTCCTCCAATTCCAGCACTCAGAAGACCGAGGCAGGAGACTGAGACTGGGATTCAAGGCCAGCCTGGGCTGGAGAGTAACACCCTGTTTCAAAAACCAAAACAAAACGAATAAGCAAACAACAACAAAATCAGCTCCCAGTAGAAAGGGCAGAGAATGTCCTAACCCTTCGCCTGCACGTTCACAGACAGCACAGCTTTGGAGAGACGCAACTCTGAAGCCAGACTGAAGCTCTTTTGTCTTTGACTTGAAAATCAGTCTCCAAGCATGGGGTAAGGGACGGGTCGAGAAGGTTACATGGGCCACAAGCAAAGCCTAGCGCAGGCTCACATTCTAATCTATCCTTGTGTTACTGGGCAGGGGGGAGCTCTCGTCCCCTTCAGTGTTTCTGTTTTTACTATTTCCTACATTCTACAGAAATTCTTTTATTTAAAATGTGAAGCAAGAACCTGGAGTTTCTGGCGGAAGCAGACTCTAAGGCCCTGTAGTAAGACCTGTGTTCTCCTGGGACTCTGTGGCTTCCTTCCTCTGTGGACACTCACTCAGAGAGAGAGGAGGGGCTGGTCTCCCTGAAGTTAGGACAGGGAGCTGGTTCAAGGTCAGGACACCACAGCTGGGGGGATTCCTCTCTGGAGACGGGTGTGTAAAGACAGTGCAGTGTTTTTATTCCTTTAAAAATGTCTGAAGAGGACTAAGTACTGCACTTTAAGGGACGTCCTACTACACAGTGGCACCCAACAGCCTTGGTCCCTGTTCCTTGCAGGGAAACTAGCCTTCTCCACACGCACCACATCTTTCCAACGTGTCTGAGACACGCCTTTAATGTCAGTTCTGTGTGCTTTATAGCCATAGCCCCTAGCTTTAAAGACCAACCGTGGAATGGTGGCGTACCTATGGCTCTCTTTGAGACTTGGACTCAGTTTGAAGCACTGCATCATTGTGGGATGGCTGAATCCTCTGATAAGCGAACCCAGCAGATGTTTCTGTCCATATCCTCTGCAGGAGAGCCTGATCCCATCCTTCCATGCACCGAGCACCAGCCTGGCCATTCACAGTCACAGTGTATCCTTGGACTCTGTAGACGACAACGTTAGTCATGGAACTGGTCCAGCCCCTGCCTAGGTTGCCTGGGTGGAGAGCAGAAGTTGACCTTGCTGTCACTTACTAACACTTGTTTTCTATAGAAAAACAGGAAGTAGAGATAGACAGAGAAATGTGAGGACACAGCTCATTATGGTCGCCACCCACACACGTTTGACGCGTCATTCATGTGTTTTTCCCAGTCGCATAAGCAGCTGCATGTATGACGAGGTAGATCCTGTCCAGATCACCAGGGTATGAGCCGCTCCACGGACTTTGCATTCTGGAAAGTTCTTGTTTGGTTGGTTGGTTGGTTTTGGTTTCTTGTTGAGGCAGGGTCTTCCTATGTACTCCTTCCTAGTCCGGAACTCACTGTAGACCTGGCTGGCCTCGAACTCACAGAGATCAGCAACCTCTGCTCCTGAGTGCTGGGATCAAAGATGTACTCCACCACACCGCTCCACCTTGTTAAATGTGGGGGTATGACATGACACAATGAAAACATGACGATGCATGTTGGTGGAGACTAACATATGTCCACTGCCTACTAAGCAAGATGCAGACGCGTGTCGGTCTATCATTGGGGGAAATATCCTTTCTCTTTCCCCTTCAACCGGTGATGCTTCAAATCTCCTGAAATCAACTGGCAATAGAATAGTCTCTAGGGAAATGTGTGTTTGTATTTCCCCTTTCTTTCTCAAGAAAGAGAGCTCCCAGTTATCGCTGAGATTTAGAAGCTCCTCAGGGGAGCGGGAAGGGGGGGGGGGCACACGGAGTTGTCAAGGAAGAGAAAAATCTTCAGGGGTGGGAATGGGCCTGAAGAGCCAAAGTTCTCTGGTGTCCTGTTGGACCCCTGTGTCTTATTTGATATGGGGTGTCTTCCTCTGTGATGGAAATTTAATCCTCATCACTGATGGCATTCCAGTGAGGAGACTAAAGGCCACTGGGATCCTAGTTGCTGCATCTCTTTTCCAGGTGGAAACAGGAAAAGCAGAGAAAAGTCTCATCAATACTTGCTGACCCTTATGTGTGGGATTAAAATTCCTCCTTGTTTCCCAGATGCCGTGTTTGGGGTGATGTTCCCTGGGTTTCCTCAGTGTGTCTGGAAAGACCACTTCAGGCTTAGCTTGAGTCTTGGATCAGTGGCCCTGCCTTCTCCACAGACCCTATGACAGGATCCCTTGGAGGGTCTTCAAAAGCATCTGGTTAATTTAGCAATGTGATGTGACATCTCTATGTCCGTACAGTAAGTGTAATGTTTCTTTCACTGTGGACTGTTATCCGTTCAGGAAGCCATTGTATCCCATTGTATTGAGGAGAGCGCCCTCAAGAATATTCTTGCCTTGCCTCTTCATACTTCCCTTTCGTGGGATGAATTCCCAGAGGGGTAATTGATAGGAAAATGCACTCACATGTTTGCATACTCTTAAATGTCTCTTTCACAAAAATGGATACTCTCATCTTTGGGAAAAGTCAGGGACCAAGTTGTGCTTTTGTTTCCCCTGCCTCAGACTTCACTGTGGGTCGGCAGAATTGTCATGAATGCCAAGAGCCACAAGCAGGGCCATATGTATGATGGAGCTCAGAGGCAAGAAGCTGTGATCAGATTTGGGTTTGTCTAGACAGGCTGTGTAGGTGCTCCTGGCTAGGGATGCTCTCACAGAGGCGCTGCCGGTAGAAAAAGCAACAAGGTAGCCTGAGCTGATGCTCAGATGCCAGGCTGGGACCAGGGTGCATCCGTGGGAAAGGAAGGAGTTGCCCTGGGATCCCCCTGATTCTCCACCCCTGCAGTCCCTGTGAGGTAGTGAGATGACAGTCTCAGTCCCTCTGCTCTTTCCCCCTGCGACCCTCACCTCTGCGGCTCTCACCTCTGCGAACCTCACCTCTGCGAACCTCACCTCTGTGACCCTCACCCTCTGACCCTCACTCCTGCGGCCCTCATCTCTGCAGCCCTCACCTCTGCGGCCCTCACTTCTATGAACCTTACCTCTGTGACCCTCACCTCTGTGACCCTCACCCCTGTGGCCCTCAGTCCTGCGGCCCTCACCTCTGCAGCCCTCACCTCTGTGACCCTAACCCCACTGTGCACTAAGTTCTAGCAAAACATGTCAGTCAGTGAAATGGAAAGAAACCCAGGGAGCAGCAGGACCCAGCCATACTTTAGCTCCGCTCCCTTAGCCCCACAGCTGCCCTGTGAAACTGTCTTGCCAGTCTTCAGCCGGTTCCATGCTCCTGACCTTTGTTTACTCCAAACCAAACTATGAGGAGTCAGGACCCCCAGTTCCCATTTCTGTTCAGAGCAAGTTGTTCCTGCCCTCTGCTTCAGTCCCCAGCATCTCCCTTACTACAATTAGCTGCCACTCTGC
This sequence comes from Arvicola amphibius, assembly GCF_903992535.2. Classification (NCBI taxonomy): domain Eukaryota; kingdom Metazoa; phylum Chordata; class Mammalia; order Rodentia; family Cricetidae; genus Arvicola; species Arvicola amphibius. Next base: position 54,445,528 of record NC_052059.1, read on the forward strand.
CTCCCAGCCTCTGTGCTGCCAACCCAAACTGTCCTGCGCTTACACGGCTGGGAGCAAGAAAGTCCACCAAAAGCTGTGTTCCGTGCCCTCTGTCCCCTTGCTGTCATCTCCCTCTGTCCCTCTCTAGCTGCCCTTTGGTTTGTGGTGTTTGGGGTTGGTCTGTCATGTACTGCTGGTGCTGTTGTTAATTGAGGGAGGGGATATTGACACAGCACCTCACATAACCAGGCTGGCCCTTGAACTGACTCTGTTGTCTCCATCACTGGCTCACTCTGCCTCCCTTACCTTGTCTTCTTAAGCCCAGCATGTGGTGTACACCTGTGATCCCTACCTGGGGTCAGTAATTCTGTAGGCTCAGGAGTTGAAAGATGACCTGAGTTATAAGACATAAAAATAGAAAAAAATCTACAATAAAACCTAACAACGGAGTTCTTCTATAACTGTCATACTTGCCCATGCCAGACCCCGTGTTTCCAACCCCCTGGAGCCAGGTAACAAAAACATCTTCCACTTCCGAATGGAGGGAACCAAGGACCTTTGCACTGGTCAGCCATGGGATGCTGGTCCCGTGAAGAGCAGTAAAGGCAAGTGGGCCGCTGCATGATGAATAAAAGGAGCCCCAGGAAGCAGTTGATTCCACAGAAGGATGGTGCTAACGTTTCTCTCTGTGGGGAATTAGAGCAGCATTCTGTTCAGGAGGGAGCTTGACGTTCCAAAGCAGGGACAGCACCACAAGTCAAGCTGAAAGGATGTAGGTGAGAGCCAGCGGAAACCAGACAAGGAGCCAGGCCAGCTGTCCCCAGCCTCTCCATCATTTCCATGTTGTGGGATGCGCCACACGGATTAGCTCGCCTCCCGCCGTTTGACGGAGAACCTGTAATAGACTGTGACTTGTGTTTCTTGCAGGCGACCATGGTCCTGAGCTCTGCATCCTTCTGGTTGGGATTGTTCCTGGTTCCCACTGCGTGTCTGATTGAAGATGTGATGTGGAGAGCGTAAGTACACAGTGACGCCATGCCTTCAGGCCGTGCACCTCTCTCCTTGCAGCTGCCTCGCACTGGGGGCTATGGGACTCCTAATGCTTGCCAAAAAAAGGGTTTGTTTATTTGTTTGTTTGTTTGTTTGTTTATTTGGGGGAGGTTGTTTAAGTTTAAGCTTGTGCTTCATTTTGATAGGAGAATGCAGAGGCAAAGGAACAGAGAGCAGAGGTCACATGCCAGCCAGTAGGGCCATTGCCTTGCCTGTGACTGTAAGTCTGTTTCCAAACACAGACGCATGTCATCACGTTTAGGAAACACGACCGAAGACTCTTTTCACACCTTAAAGCTGATGCCAAGCAAGCCCAGATAGTGCCTGGCTCGCAGCCCCCCGGGTACAAAATCATAGGCACGTCAGTTACTCCCATGACAGAAGGGAAGGGAGACCTCATCCTTCTAACCAGCTCGCAGCAGGAGCCCTGCCAATCAATCCTTCTCAAGAGCTGATTTTTACCTCTGTAGGAAAATCGCATCACAAATATAAAATTATAATGCAGATTACATGGGAATTGACTCAAACTTGCTTCCTGCTCCTGTTTTCCATTCATACCTTTCCTAAAATATAAAAGAAACGCTGATGTCCCAAGAGAATCTAGCCTCTAACTTCATTCAGGAGATGAGATGGCTCTAATGCCCATAGTACTGGTTTAGGTTCAGATGGGCCCAGTTCCTCCTAGAAATATGGCCAATTCCCATTAAAACTGAGACTTCTAGCTTGGGCAAAGAACAATTATTTAAAGGCCCTGAGGTAGCGAAATGAGATTTTTTTTTTAACCCAAGCCTTCCAGGAAAAGACATCAGGTCTCATTTTTTTATCTCTTCATTCCTCCCACACTCGGCAGGAATTATCCTTGCCTGACAGGGATATCTTTTGAAAAGGTCTTCATTTGGCCACTATCTTGACAGCTGATTATGCTGGCGCAGAGAGGGGGGAATTACAATTTTCCTAGCATGAATATTTTGCTTATGTTTTTCTTCCGCTAAGTTTTTCGACTACTACCAAAACCCAAATCATTTGAACTCCTTAAATTCATTTACTAACCAACCAACTGTTTCTGTTTCGTCTGCCATGACTGTGTTCTGTAAACGGCACAGTTGGAACTCTTTATTTCCTTAACCTACTAGATGCCCTGTGAGGAAATAGTCATCCCATCACGTGTTCCTTGAGCCAGTAGGCCCAGTTTTGGCACAACACATTTATGCCCGAGCTGAGTTTGTACAACTCTGCAAATAAGTTAGCTTCAGGGCCGAGCTCCTTCTTGACTTGGCTGCGTCTGACGGGAAGTAACTACGGGCTTACAAATTCGTCCCCAACTATCTTAATTCAGCTATCTTAAATTAATGTCATGAAAACAGAGTTTTATTGAGGTTCATTCCTTCCGCCAAGTGGGTCTTCAGCAAAAGTATCTTTGTTTCATTTCAACAAGAGAGTTTATGGGCTGCAAAGGCTCTGCCTTCCCCTGTGTCTTCAGAACCCCTTCCAATACATTGCAAGTTCAAGTCCTCTGTCACCATGAAGCAGACAGATGATCTCCTGCCTCCAGCAAGACTTGTCTCCGTCCCATTTGTAGGACCCAGGCTATAAAATTAGCACCATTTACATTTTAACTATGATAAAGCAGATGATACTACTTCCCGCTCCGGCATATGGGAAGAGTAAAACTCACTTTCTCTCCAAGGAGCTTGCCAGCTGGGTTCCAGCGGGGACCAGAACCCCACAGAGAGGTCTGAGGAGCCAGCAGGGAGGGTTACCCTTGCCGGTTGTATTGTTGGGGCCCTGGCAGGGGCTGCCTGCTGCCTGGCAGGGTTGGTAAGCTTCTCCTAGGAATGGCATCCTATCATTTGGCAGAGCCAGAAGGGGCCCTACTGACTTACATAACCACTTTCTGACCGCATTTTGCTCTTGCGTTATTGAGAGGAGCTAGAACAGTGTGTTAAATTAGCCCAAAGTAAATGCCCATTTGTGTCTTTGTTTTTTTGGTTTTTTTCTAGATAGGGTTTCTCAGTGAAACAGTCCTGACTGTCCTGGAACTCACTCTGTAGACGAGGTTGGCCTCGAACTCACAGAGATCCGCCTGCCTCTGCCTCCTGAGTGCTGGGATTAAAGGTGTATGCCACCACCACCCAGCGTATATGCCCATTTGCAATATCTGCTTGTTGCTTAAACTCCTGCTGTCCCCATCCTGAAGAACAAGAGTTTCATGAATGTATGTGGGCATTGTCCCACTGAGCTTGGGGCCCATATTATACTGGGAGCTGGAATTTGCCAAGGCCAGTGAATCTGGTGGCTCCTCCCAAGGACAGAAAGTATGTGGCAGACTGATTGCCCCTGGCAAAACCACAGAGCTCCCCCCCCCCACCCCCGTGACCCTTGTGTCTGAACTGCAGTTCTGCAAAGCTTTAGAAAACGTTCTCCACACTCCCATTGCCCACCATGCTCTACACAGTGATTCTCAACCTGTGGGTCGCAACCCCTTTGGGGATTGCATATCCGATATTTACATTAAGATTCGTATCAGTAGCAAAGTTAGTTATGAAACAGCAATAAAATTAAAATTATTTTATTTTACTTTGGGGGGGGGGTCACCACCACACTGAGGAACTATATTAAAGGGTTGCAGTATCACTTTGTCTACATCCACCCATCCTTTGATTCCTGATGTCTCGCTCTCTCTTTCTTTAACACAGCCCTCACACTATCAAAAGATTCTCCCACCGAACAATACTCCCAGCCCTTGGTTTTTTTTTTTGTTTTTTTTTTTTCATTTTTGGGGTTTTGTTTCGTTTTGTTTTAAGATAAGTTCTTTCTGCATAGCCCAGGCTGGCCCTGATGTTAAGATTCCCCTGCCTCAGTTCATAAGTGCTGATCCTGCAGGCGCTGCCAAAGGCTGTTGCCCTGTCTCTGGAAACTTTCTTACAGAGCAGGCCTGGCTTTTCGAGGGGACATCACGAGCACCTAAGAGGTTGAGTGACTCACTTCTAGGCACCTCTTACTTCCTTTAGCCAGCCCCTTATCTCCATTCCAGGACCTGGGCTGCTAAGAGTAAAAAGAGAGAATCAGGACGAGGTCATTCACCTTTCCCACAGTTTGTCGGCTTTCTAGATGAAGACCCATGGTTAGCCTATCTGAAGTCAGATTTGGAACACCATAAAATGCTTGCCCTATTATTTCTCCAAAGTTTGATGAGGGCCCAAATGGCCCTATTGTTTATTAACATAATTGACTCTCTGTGACCCCTGGCTAGTGAGGAGTCTTGTTAGATGTGTGGAGTGCAAACCGTGCAGAACTGTTGTAATATCTGTTAGCCTGCGCTCTCCCAACACGCTTACCTGTGACAGCATAAGCAAACTGCCAGGTGTGAATGGCTCCACATCCAGGAGAAACTGGTTGCTGCCACGCTCTATAAGCAGTGCAGAGCTCAAGACCACCGAGCACGGAGGAACACGCTTCCTTTTATGAGACGAGTCTCCTGTCTTTTTCACTAGGCATCATACAATACATTCCCCCAATCTCGGAATGACTTCATTTCCGGAGAGTTTCAGATAGGTAGTTAAATGGCAATAAAGGCAATTTCTGTGTACAAATGGGCCTTGATTGTAAAATGTATTTTAACATTCTAACCAAACCAATTTCTGTAGAAGCACACTGTGTTTCCACTTTCAGCCACGGAATTTGATGTTTCTGATTGGCTGGCTGTTCTTGAGTGCAAAACAGCGAGCTCAGATCATAAGTTTTAGAAACAAAACTATGAGACGTTCAAGATGCCACCCCAAGCTGTCTCCTTTTAAAGTAATCTAAGGGGCCATGAAAGCAGAAGAGGTCTGGGACCAGGGGAGGTGGGCTAGAGAAGGTAGTGGGGTCTGAAAATGATTTTACACACACACGTACACACACACACACACACACACGGGTGTGTGAAAAATCTCACAGTGAAACCCACTCCTTTGTACAACTAAAACTAATAAAAAAGACAGAAGTCCCTTAAAACCTAGAGATGTGCTTTTATGCTGAAAGCTCCGAGTGGCTCATCTGTCGGCCCCCAGATAGCTGAGTCTCTCTCTCCTATACCTGATGTCTTAAATGGGATGAAATTAAGGAAGCTGGGGCACTGGGGGAAAGATAGATAATAATCTGACTCCCGAGCTCTCAGTGAAGCGTAACCACACACCAACTGCATTGGCAAATGCATCTAGCTTTGCCTTGATAGCGGGTCAGTGTGAAATCACTACACGCGAGTATTACAGGGAGACTTAAGATGGGTATTCTACTGACTTCAGCCCTTAGTAGGTCATAGTCCTTGAGGAAGTGCTTTTAAATTTCTGACATCCTTCTGCTCCAGTGCTACGTGCCTCCCTGCTTACAACCCAGGGCTCTCAACAGGGTCTGAGTCCCAATAGAAGCCAGCCTGGCGTTGTATCCTCAGAGAAAACAGAGTTTCTGGCTTTATGGAAGCGAGCAAGCCATTGCCCTCCCAAGGCCAGTGTCTGCAGTGCTGGGTGTCACGTTCTTTGTTTCTTGGCCTAGGCTTCAGGTTCCATTCTCCTACGCCCGTTCCATGTCTGTTCTTCCTGTCTCAACCCCCAGCAGCTTTGTCTCTCCTGGCCCAGAAGACAGCAGTGGGGCAGGCCCAGAGGTTCCCTGTCCTGTGCAGAAGAGAGGGCAATGTGGGGAAGCATGCCCACCCTAGTGGAAAGTGACTTTGGAAGGTGGAGCATGTCACTTTGTTTATTATCAACACTGGAACATTTAGCAATACTGGACAGCGTACATGTAAATGTCCTTTCTCTCTCCTGAAAAATATTGGCCATATTCTCATTTGTTGTTTAACTTAAAATTTCCATGGCTCCCGCTTTGAACTTGGAATTTTATTGATACTGAGCCTCAGAACTCCGTTTGAAGTAATTAAGGTATCATGTGTTAGGGCCTGTGTGGTTTTCACTTGTTTACTCTGTGGGGAAGGATGGCAGGCACAGCGCCCATGTCTTCCTGCTAGTACTCCATTAGAGATTAACATGAAGTGCGGGGTGAGCCGCTGTATCTGAGCAGGTCCCCTGTCCTTACGTGCGGAGGACTGCTGGGAGGAGCAAACCCCATCTCCCGGTCACCATTTTCTACTGCTGAGCAGTCACACTCAGTTATTTCTGGGTCCCAGCCTTCTACAGCTTGGTGAAAGAAAAACAAACTCCTTAAACACAGCTCATCAGCATGAGGATGTGGCAGAGCCGTTCCTAAGGAGACCGCTGGCACTGCTCCCTTAAGATTGTCATGACTTTCTGTGCGCAGCATTTTGTTTCCTTTATCTAGCCTGCTTTTTTCCTTTTCTTTTTTTTTTTTTTTTTGTTGTTGTTGTTGTTGCTGGTGGTGATGGTGGTGGTGGCGGCGGCGGCGGCAGTGGTGGTGATGGTGGTGGTGATGATGGTGGAGATGGTGGTGGTGGTGGTGATGGTGGTGGTGGCGGCAATGGTGGTGGTGGAGATTGGTGGTGGTGGTGGTGGTGGTGATGGTGGTGGTGGTGGTGATGGTGGTGGTGGTGATGGTGGTGGTGGTGGTCGTGGTCGTGGTGGTGATGGTGGTGGTGGTGGTGGTGGTGGTGGTGGTGACGGTGGTGGTGATGGTGGTGGTGGTGACGGTGGTGGTGGTGGTGGTGATGGTGGTGGTGGTGGTGGTGGTGGTGGTGGTCGTGGTGGTGATGGTGGTGGTGGTGGTGGTGGTGGTGGTGGTGGTGGTGGTGGTGGTCGTGGTGGTGATGGTGGTGGTGGTGGTGGTGGTAGTGATGGTGGTGGTGGTGGTCGTGGTGATGGTGGTGGTGGTGGTGGTGGTGGTGGTGGTGGTGGTGGTGGCAGTGGTGCTAGGAACTGAGCCTCAGGCCTTGTGCAGAGGAATAAATGCTCTACTAACTAAGCTACATTCCCAGCGTATTTCTTGTTAAATCCCTTTTCTTCATCTCTATGTTTCCAACCAGAGGATCAATTTTAGTTTTGTGTAGTTTTGCTTAGTTTCAAATTTTAAAAAAATTAACTCATAGACATAAGATTTGTTTAATGAGGAAATAGAATGGAGAGAGAGAGAGAGAGTTAGTAAGCTGGGGTGGTAGAAGGGTTATTCAGTGGCAAAGCATTTGCCTAGCATGTACCATGCCAGGGCTCAATTCCCAGCATAGCCAAAAACAAAAAGAGATAAAATGTCTTGAAACCAGAAAGTTAGTGTCTCTTTTGGAGACACCGCCTTGGAATGATGACGATGTCATTTTTAGTTCCACCAAGTGTGCATGGCCTTGGGGTGCAGCGCAAGAGCTGAGTATATGTGTTCAATGGGTTACAGTTTAACTTTAATTTAGAGGAACCTGAGACCGACAGATTATTTGACCATTGCGAGGGATTTCATTTCGCCAGGAAAGGGGAGTGAGTAATTCCTCTGCTACCCAGGAGGGACCAAGCCTCAGGCCAGGTTTCTCACTGTGGCAGGAAACCAGCCCTGCATTTCCTGAGTAAGCCGTGGCCAGAGGAGGATGGGAAAGCTGCACTGGATAGGTATTGATTCCAAACCTCAGACCAAGGTTTCGCACTGAGAGCATGAATTCTGGTATCTTAGACCTCATCTCTGCTCAAGCAGTGGTTCTTGTGACGGTAAACAGGGAGGCAAGTACTGCTAGCTCCGGTCTCTGTGACCCAGCTGAGCAGGAAACAGGACCAGAACCTGTGCAGAGAGAAAAGGCTTATGTCTCATGGGCTTCATAGCCTACAGCGGAAGCTCTAGGGACCAACTCTTTGATCTTTGGGGCTCCTCAGTCCTTGGTTAGAATCGCCTGGTCCCCAGCTTTTATGGAGTGGGACACCTATGTTTCACAGTCCAGGTCTCATCCGAGGTACTCAGGATGATTTGGGCTGGGGAGGTGAACCCCTGTGACATGCCAGCTTATCCAGAGGGCACCTCGGTGTGCCAGGGAAGATGTCCAGGGAGCAGCACCTCGCTGTGTCAAGGAGGGTGTCCAGGGGGCACCTTGGTGTGCCAGGGAGGAGTATTAGCAATCTTCACAGCTATGTCACGGTCACAATGCCATCTTCTCCTGTCTGCTTCTTCTGCTCCAGGGCCAAGCACACCTGCAAAAAGACGCTGCTGGAGGAGGTGCAGGAGCTGGAGACCAAGTCCCGAGCGATGGGGACAGCAATGCTGCGAGACAGCAGTGGAAAGAGGTGGGCAGCCCCCAGAGCGTCCTCCTGCCCCCCGCCGTCTCGCGTGTCTTCTCGCTGGCTAGATTTCAAGGGGAGCATGGTGGGCTCAGTTTCAGGCATCCTGATTACTTGCTAAGCATGCAGTCGTGATGAGCTTCAGATTGCGTCTGCTCGGAAGCCATGAGAATCGGAGGAGTTTCTGGGTCACTGGGCTTGTCCCCAGGGAATAGTCGTGGTTTTGTGTTGGGTTTGGGATGTTGACCAAACGGTCTTGTGCATAATCGACAGCAGAGCAATATTTTCTTAAAGGGGAGGAGGTGGGATTTAGAGTGGATTCAAGAGCCAGGCCTTTTGGTTTCAGGCCCAACCATGTTACCCAAGGCTGAGTAAGTAGAGGAGTACGTGGTTAACAATGGAGAGCCTTAGTTGTCCATAAAAGTTTCGTTACAGTCTATGTCAACAGACCTGAGGGGGTTTCCTCTTTATTTATATTTTATATATATGGGTGTTTTACCGGCATGTAACATATGTCTGTGTACCATGTGTGTGCGGTACCCACAGAGGGTACCAGAGGGTGTGGGTACCACACACAGAGGCCAGAAGAAGGTATAAGATCTGCTGGGTCTGGAGTTGCAGAGATGGTTTTGTGAGTCACTGTCTGGGTACCGGGAATTAAACCCCAGTCCTCTGTATGAGCAGCCAGTGCTCTTAGCCTCTGACCCATCTCTCCAGCCCCCTGAAGGGGGATATTTTTCATCAATTATCACAACTTAGGAGATTTGAGAAAGGTTGAGAACACTCTTGGCATATGTCTTAGGGTTTCTATTACTGTGAAGAGTCACCATGACCACAGCAACTCTTATAAAGGAAAGCATTTACTTGGGTGGCTTATAGTTTAGAGATTTAGCCCATTATCATCATGGCGGGACATGGCGGCGTGCAGGCAGACATGGTGTTGGAGAAGGAGCTGAGAGTCCTGCATCTTGATCCAGAGGCAACAGGAAGTGAACTGTGACACTGGGCGGTATCTTGAACACAGGAGACCCCAAAGTCCGCCTCCACAGTGACACACTTCCTCCAACAAGGACATGCCTACTCCAACAAAGCCACATCTCCCAGCGGCACCACTCCCTGTGAGCTCATGGGGGTCAAGTGCATTCAAACTATTACAGCCTAGAAGCTGCTGCTTCACCTCCTTGGTCACCAAGCTGCTCGGTCCTACACTCAACAGGTACCTGGGAGGAGTACACATAAGTTCTCTAATCAGGATAAATTTATCAGGAATCCATATGGTTCTGGGCCAAGGATCAGCCGCAGTGTGGAAAGATGGCCGTGTTTAATGCGGAATGTCTAGCAACTTCTGAGTGTTCTTCTCCTAAGTGGCTGGAAGGAAATCTGTAGCTAGTTTCTAATGAAACACGGACCTAGATAGAAGTACTTCAAGAAGTTTCTATTTCGTGTTATGTTGTATTTGTTAGAATCTTTTACAGCAATGGAATCAAAGATGCTTGGTTTGTAACAAAGGGGTTTTTGGGCTGGGAGTGTAGCTCGGTCCATAAAGTGTCACAGGCAAGCATAGGGACCAAGCCCAAGTGTGTAGAAAGCCAACCATAGCAGCACTTGCACGCCCACCACTGGAGAGATTTCTGGGTAAGATGATGGATTAGAAGCCTCACCACGGGAGGTTCCATGAAAGAACTGTGTGCACCAGGGCAACCCAGGAGCAAAGTAACACCGCCTCTTCATCGGTCGTAGACAGCTAATGCTTGGAGGGGAAGAGGGAGGTGTGTGAAGTAATATGGACAGCTTGAGCCACTGTGAGAGTGCAGAGTCTCACGTGTGGGTCCGGCCAGAGAGGCCCGTGTGGGTCCGGCCAGAGAGGCCCGTGTGGGAGGGAGCTGTGGACTGTTGGCCTGAAAGAAGAGAGAGCCCCGTCCTCCTTCATAAAAAGATGGGCTTCTTTTGCTTTGTTTTCTGTGCTATACTAGGAATTGAATCAGGGCCTTGGGTATGCTCCACCCCTGAGCTACACAAAACCCTTGGATTTGTCAGCAAAAAAGGGGACAGAGACACAGCCACAGCGTCACGCCATCACCCTCAGCAGCCTGGGAGTCTCCCGAATCCAAGGGAACTCGGGCTAAGCCTGGATTTGTGGCTATAACTCGGAAAAAATTCTCAGGCTTAGGCACTATGAGGCAGAATTGGAGATTTGTATTAAAGGTATTTTAATAGAGTCTCGAGCATGAGAATTAAGAGGAGACACTCAGAAAGTCAAGCCCATGTGTAGGCCTCTGCTTCTCAAGGGGGAGTGGGAGGAGACTGGGGCATACCCAAGTTTCAGTGTGGGAGGGAGAGATGCTATTGAGTGTTTTAGGATTATGCCATTTCGGTGGCTATAAAGTTGCATTTCAAAAAGTT